>NC_042992.1:14747288-14894788 GCF_901001165.1 Salmo trutta
GGAGAACCCACCGTAAGGGGGTTCGCTGTCCGTGCTAGCAGCTGCTGCAGTGCCGAACGAGAGCCCACCGCCGACGCCAAATTTGAACCCGGCACCCATACTGGGGGCTTCAGCCTTCTTCCCCTCGTCCACTGCAGGGGTGGAAGCAGCCGAAGCTGCAAATTTGCATCCCTCAGAGGAGCCGCCAAATTTGAAGCCTGCAGAGCTGCTGGTGTCTGTCGAGGTAGAGTCTGATGAGACAGATGCACCAAATTTGAAGCCCCCTGAAGAGGAGGAGTCCAAGAGGGTGCCGCCGAATTTGAAGCCCCCAGAACCAGAGTCCGATGACGCCCCCATGCCAAACTTGAATCCCCCCGAGTCAGACGAGGACTGGATACCAAACGATGAGGAACCAAATGCTGAAAGAGACCAGGGATCACATTAACTAGTTCAGAATTCTGTACAAAAAAAATATTTATGAATTTCCTTAGCACGTTCAGGCTTCACATATATCCTCACTAAATCTAAATCTCGCGAAAATGACAAAGCCTCTAGAACACACAAAGATGGCAGTTGACAGCTGTACATACCTTTGGGCTCTACTTTAGCTCCAGGCTTGGGTGTCTGGCAGGCCACACACTCCTTGTCTGCTCCCTTGTTCTCAACACAGCACACGTCACACTCCCACGCTCCCTCTGGCTTCTTGAACTGGGCCCCAAAGCCTAGTAGAGGAGTGGCGCTGACAGGGGCGGGAGTTAGAGATGGAGGCGCTGCCGTTGCTCCTGTTAGGTAGATTAAGATATGAGCGATCAGCAAAAATATAAACACGTACATTTGCATCAGATTCACATCATTTAAACACTTCCTTGAAGATCTTCTGATGTAAACTGAACATTTGGCCAAGATAGCAGTATGGGGCAACTTAAAAAAAATAAGCACCAGGTTGTTCTCTCGTCTCACTACCTGGCTTAGCGAACCCACAGGAAACACACTTGGTGTCCTGCGCCTTGTTCTGCACCATGCACACGCCACACTCCCATGCTCCCTCTGGCTTCTTAAACTTGTCTCCGAAGCCCAGGAGTGGGGCAGCAGCGGGCAGAGTCTTAGCCTCCGAGAAAGCAGGCATAGTCAGTGTGGCTTTAACTCCAGTCCCAGGCTTGGCTGTCTCGCAGGCCACACATTTGACAGCATCAGGCTTGTTCTGAACCAGACAAATGTCACAGTCCCAGCTTCCTGCAGGCTTTGTGAACAGGGCCCCAAAAGTTGCAGCGGGAGTAGTGGTGGAACCCTCCAGCCCGGACAACAAGGGTATACTGTCGGTTTTTGCTAAAGAGGAGCCAGAGTTTAGTCGTGGGGTCACAGAGGTCACACACTTGGTGTCAGTGGGTTTGTTCTGCACCACACAGGTGTCACAGTCCCAGGAGCCTGCTGGTGCTTTGAACAAGTCCCCAACGGAGGGGGTGGTGGTGGACAGTGCTGGGGTCTCCTGGTGGGCTTTGGGGACAGGGGGCGTCTGAGTAACAGGAACGGCAAATCCTATGGGGAAGAAGACAACGGGTTAAAAACCACTAAAACAAAATAGAAAACTAATGGCACTATTTGAACCCTCCCATTAAAATGGCAACATAACAGATGCCATAACAGTCATGACAGCTGATGGAGTACCAGTTTAAGGCAACGGACTTTAGTCATCAAGATAAATCATCAAGCAGGTAATTCTCACCAGGTCCATTCAGGAGGTCCAGAACACTGCCCTGTTTCAACACCTTGGCTGGTTTACACGGCCCTTCAAACTCATCCATGCTCTCACTGGCAGCGTGCTTCACTACAGAGACACCAATGGAAACAACGATTAGCTATGAAATTCATTTCCCTTCACATCAAGGTTTGGATCTTGTTCTTATCCTGGAGTTGATACAAGCTTACCTGCTGCCAATACTGGGGTGGCCATCTTCCCGTTGGATAGTGACAGACCCGTTTTCACTACAGGTGCACTGAAGGTAAATCCAGACTGAAAGACAAAACAAATTACCAACATCCGACAGTGCAAGGTTTGGTTTCAATACCTGGTACAGGAGTAAGAATATGAACTCACTGTTGAGTGTCAAAAACAGAAACAACAATATTCTATCGGGGAAATACTGTCATCACAGCAGGCATACTCAAGCTGCAGTAAAGCTGTGGGACTTACAGACGGGGAGAAGGACGGTGGGCTAGCAGCAGTTGCCATGACGATAGGGGAGGAGAAGGTGAAAGGTGTGGAGGGAGGGGTAGAGGGGGCTGTAGTCGGTGGCACCTGGAATAAAGACGACAACTGATCCAGGTCAGTTTCAGCAGATGGCACACTATTTATTCACTAGGCCTTCATGGTCATTAGGATGAACACTGAACACATTGAAATAAAGCTAGTGGAAGAAGTCACAATGTCAAAGCCTGCATCCCAAATGGCATCCTACGGGGCCTGGTCACAAGTAGTGCACCATATAGGGAATAGGGTCAAAAGTAGTGCACCATATAGGGAATAGGGTCAAAAGTAGTGCACCATATAGGGAATGGGGTGCCATTTGGGACGCAAGCAAATGGAACTGGACGGACCTTGTTAGGGACGGGTTCCTCCAGGACAGGTGAGGTAGTGAGAATGGCAGTGGGAAGCGGGAAGAAGTTGAAGCTGGGCAGACTGAAGGACGGGCTGTGGGGGAGCGAGATGGCTGGCAGGTCCGATAGCTCAGCGACCTGAAGAGAGAGTCAAATGGAGTGTTTAAAACAGCACGCAGCACCAGATCATTTCTACACAGAAGGGGTAGTAAATGCCATTTTAAAATCCCACTTTCACCCTTTTCTGAAGAGATTTAGAACCAAAATCATTTATTTATCATTTGCCGGGAAACCAAACCTTTCTCCCCAGAAAGGAGAGGGGTCACAGAGAGTGAGAATGGAGAACCCACCTGGTCTTCAGGACGTTTGGAAGAGGGTCTTGTGCTGGTCCTCTCCCTCTTCATCTTCCCACCTCCTGACCCTGTGCTGCTGGATGCAGGAGTGCTGGACAGAGGGTAGGTGGGTAGAATGTTGCTTGTGCTTTGAGAAGGACCTGCCACTGCTTCAGGAATCAGAGGGGATTGTCTTGTGGGCTAGAGGCAAAGCAGAGGTGGAACATGAAACACAAGCAGCAGTCTGGCTGTAATTTGGAAAGCAACTCTGGAATAAAACACAGACTTAGTTTGTAAAGGCTTCTACACATCTATCCAACCGCCTATGGACAGGTCTTAAAATAATCAGCACGGTGTGTAGCCTCAGTTGATCGCCGCTGGACGTAGTTGTTGGACATCGTAGCTGGTCCCGATTCAACATGTAGAAAGTCATTGACAGTCTGAGTTCGGGGAAAACTTCGCAACACATCATCGATAGTTAATTTGCGGTAGTTGGATGGATGCGTAGAAGCCATTAGCTGACTAATGTGGAGGTGGTGGTGGGGGTCCTCACCGTGTCTCTAGGAGTCCGAGCCAGGCCCCCGGGGGTCAGAGAGGGCCTGAAGGACATGGAACGGTTCCCCGACACTGACGCTGCCGCCGGGATCACCAGCTTCTGGACTGGGGGGAGGGGCGAGTCCAGCTGGAGGGGGAACACACAGAAACGTCAGATAAATACTCAAAACAAATGTGTCCCAGGCCCGCGAGCACACACAAATGTACAACGTTAAAATGTTTGTCTCAGCTCTCCAATCCATATATGGCCATTATACACAGCTGGATTAATCTGGCCAAATGAAACCAAAGAAAAGTCCTAATAAACTGGCACGTACCACTGCCAAACTTTCATTGTAACAAAATGTTTGCATGGTCTTTGAGAAATCTCAAAAAGGTAGCACTTAGTCAATATGGCCACAACATTGAGAGGAACCAGCCCTCGAGCCTTCTGTCCCAAAAAGCCATCTATGGATCTGGACAGTCTTGTCAGACCCCCTTACTTCTCAACGGCCCATTGTCAGGGCTTAGTGACCAGCTGTCACAGCTGGACCATTTAACAGTTACGGACAGCCATCCAGCATTGGCATAGCTAACCCTACTAGATAGCAACACAAAGAGACACACATGCTCACAAACACACTCTTCACTCACTCACACACCCGCTTACTTAAAACCACACACCTGCTCACAGACTCAGGGCATAAACACAGCAGAGGTGAACAGCTGCCCCAGCCTGACACCCATTAACATCAGCAGACAGGAATAAAAGGGGCAGGAGGAACTAACAGTGACACCACTGTTCACACCAACTAACTGCAGTGTTTGGCTCAAGACCTTTCAGCTGCTGCTGTGCATGTTACTTGTTGAGGTTCATAATATTGTGGACTAACAGCTGGGAGAAAACTGGTTAACAACACACGTAGAGGAGAGGAGACCAGCCATTATGTCAATTATCAGTGTCAAGAGATTTTGTAAAGGTTGTTTAGAGGATAAACACTTACCTGTTTCTTTTTGGCCTGAAAATGTGAAAGGTGTAGAGTGCTGCCATCCAGTGACTGAAGGACATAGGAGAAATAACTGTGAGATCGTGACAATGACAACAATTGAGGATCTATGAAAAGTTTAAAGAGAAATACTGAACACTTACTGTTGACAAGGGAGAGGAAACAGTAGAGGGGATTCTCTTGGCATCCTGTTAAGACAAACACACAACTGTGATGCACTTGTTAACATAAACAACCAATATTTACCATTACTTGGTAGCCAAGTTGAGATGTTAACTTCACTACCTTGTGAGGATTCACCACTTCTCAAATCGCTTTCCAGAAATATAGAAAATGTAAGGTATAAAGCTGACTGAGGTTGAAAGGTCTACACAATAAAATAGAACGGTTCTGTAACCATTGCCAGGCTGAGTAAGCCCCTGTCCCTGCTAATCTGAGGATTCCATATTCAATTAAAACATGTGTACTCACAGCGAGGGGGCTGGACATGCGCTCCAGGGACTGTAGGATGCGTCGGGCGGTGGCGCTGGTCACCCCACAGGGCTGAGCCCCAGCAGGCTTGGCCTTGATCTGTCTCCGCAATGGAGCCTAGAGGGGAAAATATAGCAATACAATTAAATATAGCAGCACTTTTCACAAACCCATTTCCCACAGAATATTGTTTCTTGCCTAGGAGAAAATCAATAGGGAAACATTGTTGAGTTGTAGAGAACTACCTGGTAAGGTATGGCTGTGCGTGAACGGGCTGTCCTAACAGCAGCCGCTCCCCCGTAGGTAGTCTTCCCTGGGTAGAAGGGGGAATCCCCCAACTGACTGGAATTTAGCACTGAACTGTTCATCGTAGACTAGTGGAGGAGAAGAACACAAATGTCCAATGTTAAAACACACAATCATATATATATAATGCCGCAAAAGCCAGAGTTTCCAAGATCCTATAGAAAGTCAACACCCCCTTTGAATTGTCACATTTTATTTTGTTACAAAGTGGGAATCAAATGGATTTAATAGTCAGTATTTTGTGAAGATCCTTGACAAAACATGTCATTTTTGTATGTTTTTATTTATTTAACTAGTCAAGTCAGTTAAGAACAAATTCTTATAATGCCAAAGTGGAAGAAAAATAATATTTTTTCAAAGATTAATTAAATACAAAACACTATTATAAACTGGGTGGTTTGAGCACTGAATGCTGATTGGCTGACAGCTGTGGTATATCAGACCGACAAAAAACATGTATTTTTACTGCTCTTATTAAATTGGTAACCAGTTCATGATAGCAATAAGGCACCTCTGGGGTTTGTGGTATATGGCTAATATACCACGGCTAAAGGCTGTATCCAGGCACTCTGCGTTGCGCTTAAGGACAACCCGTAGCCGTGGTATATTGGCCATATGCCACACCTCCTCGGGCCTCATTGCTTAAATATACCTTGATTAGGTAAGAGTCTATACATGTTAGAATCACCTTTGGCAGCGATTACAGCTGAGAGTCTATATATACACATATATTTTTATCTCAGTCAAGGTGTTGGGGATCATTGCTAGACAGCAATGTTCAAGTCTTGCCATAGGTTTTCAAGCAGATTTTAGACAAAACTGTAACTTGGCTACTCAGGAACATTCACTGTCTTCTTGATAAGCAACTCCAGTGTAGATTTGGCTTTGTGTTGTTGATTACTGTCCTGCTGAAAGATGATTCCTCTCCCAGTGTCTGGTGTAAATCTGACTGAAGCAGGTTGCCTGTTTCCGTGACATGGTGAAAGTACAATCCAATAAAGAGGCAGAAACGTCAGTTTAGGCTATTTTCGCAGGCAAACATGAACGCCATAACATGCCCACCACCATGCTCAATACACAACACTTAGCTCCATCATGTTTTTTTAATCCATCGGTAAAGACTGCCGAGTCTTTGTCGATGTCAAGAACACCCATACCATGATGCAACCACCACCATGCTTGAAAATAAGAAGGCAGTTACTCAGTGATGTGATGTGTTTGCCCCAAAACATAAGGCTTTGCAAAAAGTGGATTCCTTTGCCGTATTAGTTTAGTGCCTTGCTGCATACATATGCATGTTTCGGAATATTTTTTATTCTGGATATTCGTATTCTTCTTTTCAATCTGTCATTTCAGTCATTATTGTGGAGTCACTACAATGTTGATCCGTCCTCAGTTATCCCATCACAGGCATTGAACTTCGTAGCCATTTTAAAATCACCAAATGGCCCCATGGTGACATACCTAAGCAGTTTCTTTCCGGTCCTGCAGCTCAGTTCAGAAGGACGACTTCATCTTTGATATGTCTGGGTGGTTTAATACATCATCCACAGCATAACTGTTAACTTTATCATGCTTAAAGAGATATTCAACGTCTGATTTGTTATCGTTACCCATCTACCAATAACTGCCCTTTAGGAGGCTTTCAAACAGCTCCCTGGTCTTTGTAGTTTAATCTGTGCTTGAAGGACCTTACAGATGTTTTATGCATGAGGAACAGAAGGGGTAGACAAAAATAATTTCAACTCCATTATTTTACACTTAGAATTTGCTAAGTGCTGCTATATTTAATTTGATTGCTATATTTTCCCCTCTAGGCTCCATTGCGGAGACAGATCAAGGCCAAGCCTGCTGGGGCTCAGCCCTGTGGGGTGACCAGCGCCACCGCCCGACGCATCCTACAGTCCCTGGAGCGCATGTCCAGCCCCCTCGCTGTGAGTACACATGTTTTAATTGAATATGGAATCCTCAGATTAGCAGGGACAGGGGCTTACTCAGCCTGGCAATGGTTACAGAACCGTTCTATTTTATTGTGTAGACCTTTCAACCTCAGTCAGCTTTATACCTTACATTTTCTATATTTCTGGAAAAGCAATTTGAGAAGTGGTGAATCCTCACAAGGAGGTGAAAGGTGTAGTAGAATTTGCTAAGCCAAATTCTACTTCTGAACTAATTTAGGCTTGCCTAAACAAAGGGGGTGCCTATATTTTAGTTCTAAAAAATGTATTAATTTGTATCATTTTCTTTTCACTTTGACATTATGGAGTGTTTTGTGTAGGTCAAATGACTTTTTTACTTTTCAATCCCACTTAACATAAAATGTGGGAAAAAAGATAGAGGGGTTGTAGACTTTCTATAGGCACTCTATGCATGTTGGTTTTTCTGTTAAAAATTTACTTACATTTGTGTAAATGATCAACTAGTCAAAGTAAATCAACTGAACATCAGTAGCTAGGCAAGTAGTTTGTGGTCTCTCGACTGGCACTCACAGTGGAGGACTGACTTGACTGACTGACACTCACAGTGGAGGACGTCCCAAAGACAGACAGGTTGAACGCAGGCTTCTTGAGACTGGACTGGGACTGCTGAGGCCCAGAGTGGGTCCGGTCCATCTCCGGGGACCAGAGCTGGGGTAGCGATGCGGTCTTTGAATTAGGCACATCTGGGGACAGAGAAGATTCAAATTTGAGTAATCATACAAAATGTGTCATACATCTACGCAACAAAGGACTGATTTTTAGCAGTACCGACTACAGATGCTAAAATCCTATATTCAAGACTTGGGATATAATTTCTCAAAGCCACATCCTACCATAAAAATCTATTTTGCTGACTCAAGACCTCAACAGGATTGCTAGTAGCCAAAACGTGATTCCGTACTTTTGACACACACTACCTTTGTCTGATGCACGTGAAGAGAAGCCGCTGGTGGTAGAGATGTTGTCGTCCTCGTGCTGTGAGCTGTTGTCCTTGATCTCTTTGACAAGGGAGAAGCTGGGCGAGGCCCCAGCGAAGGGGCCCCCAGAGAAAGGGGCAGAGGAGGTGGAGGGCTGGGAGAAGAGAGAGCTGGGGCCCCTGCGGACCGGGGAGGTGTCCAAGGAGGGGAAGTGGAGGTGAGAGCGGTTGAGGGGGGGCCTCGACAGAACATCCTGAAAGTTCAGGGATGCCCTGCTTGTCGAAGGTTCTGGGGGTGTTGAGGAGAAATGACTAGGGTTAAGATGGGTTGATACATATTTTGAGGATCAAAATTGCACTGAAGTCCCAAGGCAAGTCCAACTACTGGAATTAGGATTTACAATCCTAACACAAAATATGAAACATTAACAAATATTATAAACTGGGTGGTTCGAGCCCTGAATGCTGATTGGCTGACACCATATCTGCTAACCTGTATTGCTGGTACCGGGCTCCGGAGAGTCCCGTCCATCAGGAAGGGGTGCTACCTCCTCGCTGCCATTTGGGGGAGGGGCCTGGCTGTTCTGCTCCGCCCCCACTACGGCCCCTCCCCCCTCTGCAGCCTCCCCATTCCTGAAGTATTTCTGCAGCCAAGAAGGAACGATGCTCTTGACTGTGTCCGTCACTCGACTAATCAGGCCAGGCTGCTGCTGGTGGAGAGAAAGTGGAGAGCGGGATGGAGAGAATAAAGGGAGACATTTAACACAATAGCGAAACTTTCCAAAAGAAAATAAAACCGTGATGAACATTGTTTGGTGAACATCTAGTGTTACACATTATAGCGAAGTACAAATTCATTCAGTGCAACAAACTAGAAAAAAAGTCAAACCACACCAATGATGAAAGTGTCACTAGGTATCGAAAGAGCGAGCGAGCAGTGGGCGCACAGGAAAGTAATTCCTCTCAAGCGAAACGCAAAGCCCTACTTACTCAAGCTCTCAGTGAAAAATGGGTCAGAGGAGTCTGTCTGACGCAGCACTGAGTAGCACAGGTCTAATGCTGTAACACACACACCCTTCTACAGGAGATCTAGGCTTATCTACAAGCCAGAGGGAGATGCTTCCTGTCTTTAAATCAATATCACAAAAACGGTCCTGAAGTGCTCTACAGCGTCATTAACTACACTAAATGTCCTTTTAGAATGGGTCTGCAGGAGCCTCAAGCCCAAGTTAAATTTTGCCGCAACTGTAAAAAGGAGGTAGCTCGACACCGCCCAGTCGCCTGGTAGCTTTTGACTCCTGATAACGACCATACACTCCACTCCACTTCTGCTCATCTGTAAAAACCACCAGTTGAGCGCAGCGCAGCTGTCCACACAGTTTTTACCAAGCAAAGACCAGTGTAAACACTCAATCAATTTTACATGACTTACCACAAGGCAAATTGTTTATTATTATAATAAGCCTTTAATTAGTTACATTGACTGCTAAAATTGACCGGCAAGATATAGCGGTAAAAGAAAATGCGCCACTGTGAATGGTAGTTCTCAAGAGCTTTTGACTGTGATTGTGGTGGTCCCGGAATGGAAAAAGTTATGAACTGCTGCTCTAGATAAGTCTAATTAACCTATGTACCAGCTCCAGCCTCTCAGACCCCTCTGTGGGTCAGTTAGTGCTCGCAGGCCTTTCTTGTGATTCTAGGGATTTAAAGATGCTGCATTACTCCTGTGAATGGGGCCATGAGACCACAGGACTGTGCCAGAAATCTGCTCTCATTGTTCTCCCAGGAAGCACTTGTGTGTGTGTGTGTGTGTGTGTGTGTGTGGTTGAAACAGTAAGATGGGATGGAGGCGTACAATTGACAGATGTTCAAGTGAACCAATGAGCTGCTAGGCTATACAAACTGGACAATGTGTCTGACTCAGATTGTAGCATTTCATAAAAAAAGGAACAATTATTTTTGCCATAAATCATAATATAGGACCACTACAAAAGCAGACAGATCAAGTGGTCAACGTAGCTAAATATACAGACCCCAAACCCTGTCAACACTGGCTCGGGGTTCCACACACAGATGTAAATGCAATGTTCATTATTTCCTATATGACTGGAAGAGCTGACGATGTCACACCACAATAGGCCACTCACCTAGGGGCGGTTAGTTCTGACACATCCTGTCTACAGACCACACGGGTTTAACCTCTAAAAGTCTAGGCCTTAGGCGGGGTGTTTGCGAGTGTCTCCTTTCCATATTAGTTAGTTGGCCAAACCATTCGGACGCTACAGATGTTTTCGTGAGAGGACCGATTTTCGTGATGTCTCCTGGTCTGACAAACAGAGCTTTAGCTCTGCTATACATTCCACCGCAGATGCGGAAGGCCAACAGAGGCAGATTGAGACACAGCCAATGCAAAAAAAATAAAAACATTTCTCTAGCTTAAAAAAAATACCCAACAAATGTTTGTTAATTCGACTGATGCTCAGGTGCATCAACAGAGTTAAGTTAACGACTACTAGCCTGGTAGGCCTAACTATTCTGAACAAAAATATAAACATGTAGTGTTGGTCCCATGTTTCATGAGGTAAAATAAAAGACCCCAGAATTTTTCCATACACACACAAAAAGCTTATTTCTCTAAAATGTTGTGCACACTTGTTTACAACCCTGTTAGTGAACATTTCTCCTTTGCCACTAAAATATGCAGTTGTCACACAAAACAATGCCACAGGTGTCTCAAGTTTTGAAGGAGCGTGCAATTTGCATGCTGACTGGCGGAATGTCCACCAAAGCTGTGCCAGATAATTGAATGTTAATTTTTCTACCATAAGCTAATGTCATTTTAGAGAATTTTGCAGTACGTCCAACCAGCCTCATAACCGCAGACCACGTTTAATCACTCTAGCCAGGACCTCCACATACAGCTTCCTCACCTGTGGAATTGTCTGAGACCAGCCACCTGGACAGCTGATGAAACAGAGTATTTTTGTCTGTAATAAAACCCTTTTGCGGGAAAAACTAATTCTGATTGGCTGGGCCTGGCTCCCCAGTGGGTGGGCCTATGCCCTCCCAGGCCCACCCATGGCTGCACTCCTGCCCAGTCATGTGAAATCAATAGATTAGGGCCTAATTTATTTATTTCAATTGACTGACTTCCTTATATGAACTGTAACTCAGTAAAATGATAGAAATTGTTGCGTTTATATTTTTGTTCAGTATATAGCAAAGTGTCAATGGCATGTGGAAAAAATCTATTCCCGATGCATTTTTAAAAAGGGAGGTCCAATCTGTAAGAAGGACTGTTCGTGAGAGGACGCTTCGTGTTAAATTCAACAAGGTGGGATGAAAGACAGTGATTTCACACTCGTGATTTTTCCCTTCCTCCAAGGCCAATAACCTGAAACCAGCTGCTGTGATGACAGTTCATAACTTTTACATGTCCATTTAAAAGTGAGTAGGCCTACTGCTTCCCTCACCAACACTTCCCAGCTGAAGAAAAGCACAATTTATGCGTGTGGGGTCCATCCAAATAAGTGGAATGTGCAGCTGACATGTAGGCCTACACAAACATAACCCTAACTGGAAGTTCGAGTTCACTGGTCTGAAGTGAACTCCTGTCAAATATTCCGCTAGTTTGGCCTACACGTCCTCTTTGTTATTACTGCTGGCGGGCTTCACTTTCCAATAGCCAATCTAAAAGTCCCAGTCTTTGCCCACGGGCTATTGATAAAATTACTTTATAATAAACTGCTAAATGGTGCATTGTTCCTGTCAACTGAAAAAATGTAAATATTTACAGACATGTTTTGACTTATGAAAACATACTGTGGCATTTCATGTCAAGGTGTTATATGTTCCTGGAATTCTGGATGCTGATATGACATAGTACAGGGACGGGCAACTAACTTTTGTAGGTCAGCGGATCAATTCCCCACCCACCGAATGAAAAGACTGAGCCACGAGTTGGGGACCAACGTAATCAGATTCCCTCCCTCTTGCAAAGATTGCATTATCATTCCCTTCATTTGAGGAAGACTGATTAAATATTTTATTAATCAAATGTGTGGTCAAAAATAGTGATGTTAAAATTAGGTCTGACATCCCTTAGTCGACTGGTTGATTGTTGGCAGGGCCTAAAATTACATTTGGTCCACCAGCCACTGTGGGAGGTAGATTACATTTTAAATTTTTTTTTTTTTTTATCATCTACCAACCAAAATGTTTTTTTTTCTCCCCCCCTGCTAAAATTATACCAACAAAACAGATGAGCATGCTTTGTAATATTTCTAAAACAATAAATGTATTACTAGCTAATTTGTCCTGGGATATAAACACTGGGTTGTTATTTTACCTGAAATGCACAAGGTCCACTACTCTGACAATTAATCCACAGATAAAACGGTCAACAGAGTATGTTTCTAGTAATCTCTCCTCCTTCCTTTAGGCTTATTCTTCTATGGACTTCATATGGTGGTTGGCAACCAATTTTAAGGTGCCTTCCCATAAACCGACTGAACTGGAGTGTGGACCTCAGTTCATCTTTCAATCACACACGTGGGCATATGCTCTAAAAACCAATGAGGAGATGGAAGAGGCAGGACTTGCAGCGCGTCGAGTGTCACAAATAGAACCAAGTTCTATTTTAGTACCTGGCTACGCAGACGCTCGTTGACGCGAGCGAGCAGTGTGGGTACAATGACTGAATAACGTGTACATTTACTTTGCAACGCTCGCGCACATCGACGCAAACAGCCTGGTCAGCATGTAAGAGCGTGTGCTGTTTAGTCTTAATACTTATGCCTATATTTCAATAATTATGCTACTGTATCAATCAACCCTGGAATAGAACCAAGGTCTGTAGTGACGCCTCTAGCACAGATGCAGTGCCTTAGACCGCTGCGCCACTCGGGAGCCCCATGTCATCACACAGCATATGAGTCATTCATGCTTTGAAATGCAATCAAGCATTTCCGTTTTAAAATTAATTAACAAAGGGAGCTTTGAATAATTATCCAAAACAAGATATAAACCCCAATTCACGAATGCATGCAACCTTTTTTAGTATTTGCTGTAATTAAGGTTTTATACAGTAATATATTATTTACCTTCATTAGAACAGACTCTAGTATACATACTTTATTTTGTGTTTACACTGTTCCAAATGGTCCAAAAATATACCTGTTTGGCACACAGTACTCACACAGCGCTTGCTCATATAGCCTCTTTTCTTGATCTCCAGTAGTTTCCAAAACTAAGTCAAATGTCTTCCACAGATCTGACTTCCCCTTTCCCTCCTGAGCAACAAGTAAACATTCTGTTTCAAGTCCATTTTGTCCTCCCACTTTGCCTAGAGTGGGTGAAAACGTGCTTTTGTGATGCCATTTCACTTCCTTGTGTTGTAAAATAAATTTGACCAAGACAAATATTATTCTTCATGTTCTGAATCGTTCAGTTCTAACATATTAACATAAACAAAAAGTCAGACTTCGTAAAATAATAAAATCTGATAAAAAGCACTCGACAGAGTGGTGCCACTTTCACGCAGCAACTTTTTGGATTTTACATATGGAGATCGTCTGCAAAGTTGTTTCCTCATTTTATTAAAAAAAATTTAAAAAAGTAGACTCAGCGGTATGACGTAGATGCAGAAAGTAAACAGCAAAGTGGGTCAATTTCTCCAACAACTAAGAGTGTTGAAGCACGAGGCTCAAATTCTGTTTTGGTGCCCTGGCTAGCACGCTGTGAACTGTGTGAAGCAAACCCGTGCACATACTGTGTGTGACAGAGTGAAGTCTTGCATCTCACACATCTCAATATCTGTGGTGCTGCTCATGGCAACATTGTCTCATGTTAAAGGCAGAGTCAACAAAACAATCTGAATTATATGTTAAAGCCGTGGTGTAAAGTACTTAGGTAAAAATACTGTAAAGTACAACTTAAGTAGTTTTGGGGTATCTGTACTTTACCATTTATATTTTTGACAACCTTTACTTTACTACATTCCTAATGAAAATACACTTTTTCCTCCCTGCATGTTCCCTTACACTCGTTACATTTTGAATACTTAGCAGAACAGGAAAATGGTCCAATTCACACAGGTATCAAGAGAACATCCCTGGTCATCTCTACTGCCTCTGATCTGGCAGAATAACACAAATGCTTTGTTTGTAAATTGTGTCTGAATGTTGGAGTGTGCCCCTGGCTATCTGTAAAAAAACAAAAAACAAGGAATGGTGCTGTGGTTTGCTTAATATAAGGAATTTGAAATAATTGACACTTACTTTTGATACTTAAGCACATTTAAAACCAAATACTTTAACGCTAGTATTTTCCTGGGTGACTTTGTACTTGAGTCATTTTCTATTAAGGTATCTTTACTTTTACTTAAGTATGACAATCGCGTACTTTTCCCACCACTGTGTAAAAGGCTTTGAAAATATAAAGCTTGTGGTACGCTCAGTGCTCCGTTGACATTTCACAGAGAATATTTCTCACAAAAACAAGCCTAAAAATAAGAATTTTGCATTAATATGAAAATAATTTGGTAAAATATGAAAATGCTACATGTCATATCTCAAAATCGATCTTACCTCCAAGAAGAGGACTAGTTCAACTAATTCTCGCACAGCATCCAGCCTAGCTGACAATGCTATTTTCCAGATTTGACCACTTACTCTGGCTTCCATCGATTTATTCACCCTACAATGTTAAAAACTACAATAACTTTAACAGATAGAGACATGAGGTTTGAACTGTATTGTGTTGGACCTGATTGTTCTCGGGTCCGGTTCGGTTACGATTGTCATCGGGTTTAACTTTTTGGACCCTGGAAGACCTCTAGTCCACTGTCCTCAAAGGAGCTCAATGCCCCAGGCTAGGCTACGACTGGTTAGCTACGTTTCCACACCGCCTCACATTTATGCCCCTTTCGAGATTAACAAACCCAAGTCATAATATTGCCTTGTTTTTAAGAAATCTGGAAACGTACTACTATCACGGCCTAATGTTGATAATTTATTTATGTTGCCTTAGTAGACTGTAACCAAGTAATGCTTATGTTAAACGACCTAGCCTCTAACGTTTCTCGCTTAGCTAGTATTGAACCAGTCAACCATGTGGTCACTTGAAACGGTTCTGAAATTAGCTAGTTAGCAATGCTAACTAGCATTGCGCACTAACTACACATTATGACCTAACCGGCTATGAAATGACAAAGACCAATGCCAAATGTCTTAAAAATAGAAAATATATACATTATTGAATTGGGAGATACTATCAACGTATCACAACTGATATGATATTCCATAGTTTACGTTGCATATCAATGTAGGCAAAGAGACAACGCAAAACTAGCTAGGTAGTTAGATTTAGCAAACATCCGAAATTAACTAGCTAACGTTAGCTACTTGTCGACTGCTTGCTAGTTTGAATAGCTACGCATGTAGCCAACGCAAACTTGACAAGAAGCCAGTAACGTTACTACATATAAACTAATACATTTAAATATTTCTACAAGACAGCGTGTTAAATAACTATGGCTGTCGTTAGTCTTTACAGTTTTAAAAGATACACGCCGGTTACCTGGCTAGTAACATTAACGTTAGTTCCCTGAACCGGCAAAATGTTTCTCACTTCGCTAGCTTGCTCGTTTCCTTGACACAGCGTGGAGGCCATGAGCGCTAAGACTAGGCCACACAAAATGTCTCCAAGAAAACAATAACACAAGAGCGAAAAGACAACTGTCAAGAAACTATATGCTATCCTTCAATGTGGAACATTCATACGAACACGGTCATTTTATTTACCTGTTTGCTTTTGGCGTAAGGTTTCGAAGCGCTATGACATCTTCTGCTTCTAATTTTCCCTCCACCCGTGGCCGCCATGGCTAGATTGAATATCGACTCGGCACCGGATAGCTGTTCCAACTGTCCTGTCATAGCATTAACCATAGAGTTCAGCGACTCAGTCCTCTTGGAAGGAAGCTTCACGTTAAAAGAGAACCATGGGAAATGCAGTTTAGGCATTCACACTTGTGAGCCTCTTCGGGGTTTATTTACGTAGTGCCCCTGAAAACTATAAATATCAGACATATGAGTGACAAAGGAAATTAATAACAGACTTAAAAATGTGATGTACATTTCCCAATGAAAAATAAACAAATTAAAACAGTTGCACTAGACTCAGATCCTCAAAATCCGTGTACGCATGTATTCTTTTATCAGTGTCATTTATTAAAATACACAATGCATGGGAGATTAATGGAAATATTGTATTATTTAATCACTCCAGCCCAGTAGTACGACTGATCAAAATGATCCTCTGCTACCCGACTCTCTGCTACCACCAGCTGGTACAAATTGGTCATAACACAAAGGACCAAAAAACACTCATGTTTTAAATATTGACTGTGTCCTGTTTTAATTATTTATTAGAAAGCCATAGTCATATACATTATCTTGCAACAGTGTGCGGTTCACATCATTCATATAAAAACATATGCACTCTTAATGCTTGTATAAAATCAAAGGTTAATCACATTACCATTCACACACACTCACCTGAACAAAATAGGTCACCATTACATTCTAAACATTTAAGGCCTGGAATTATTTCTACAAATCCTGATAGAAAAAATGTGAATTCTGACTTTCAATATACAACTTTAAAACTTATTGAGTGAAAAAAATAATTTACTCAAATTCTGAATCAAACTCTCAATCTCAACAATTCAGGCTTAACCTAAAGATTATTACATTTTTCATTGTTAGTTAAATGAAACCCATCCTGTAATACTTAGTCATCATTTGAACACAAAAAGTGAGGGGGAAATTAAAAATTGCATTCGGTACCCCTTGGTGTACAGTAAATTATGTGAAAAGTGTAAACTCAAAAGTTAGTGCCTCCTCATCAAAAGGTAAATGCAACTTTTGTTGAACAGTTCTTGATCTCACTCACACAGTAAAGTGGGAGTGGTCACCAAAGTGTAGTAAGTCGCTCTGGATAAGAGTGTCTGCTAAATGTTTAAAAGGTAAATGTAGTAAAGCTCTCTGCTCAGCCTTTCCCATTCAGTTTACGCTTCATTTACTTTCTCCTTGTTCAACCACCTATTTAACCAATGTAATATCCCCACCTCTTGAACCTCCTCTCCCAAATTCTCCTCCTTCCATCTCCCCACAGAGTTGTTGGGTGCAGTAGGGATGTAGTCCCTTCATCGGCTCTCTTTGCTTTTAATCATCGTGTCCATTGACAGCTTTGGTTCTCCCAGAGCCTCTCCTTCGTTTAGATGAGCTGGCTGAGTTATTCCAAGAGTCTCTCTCACCTACAAGAGGACAAACAGGAAATAGGCTCCTTGATGAACATCAACAAATATGATTCATTGGATGGGGCCACAGTGTCTCCTGACCCCTCCTGTCTCAGCCTCCAGTATTTATGCTGCAGTAGTTTATGTGTCGGGGGGCTAGGGTCAGTCTGTTATATCTGGAGTATTTCTCCTGTCTTATACGGTGTCCTGTGTGAATTTAAGTATGCTCTCTCTAATTCTCTCTCGGAGGAACTGAACCCTAGGACCATGCCTCAGGACTACCTGGCATGACTCCTCCTTGCTGTCCCCAGTCCACCTGGCCGTGCTGCTGCTCCAGTTTCAACTGTTCTGCCTGCGGCTATGGAACCCTGACCTGTTCACCAGACGTGCTACCTGTCCCAGACCTGCTGTTTTCAACTCTCTAGAGACAGCAGGAGCGGTAGAGATACTCTCAATGATCGGCTATGAAAGCCAACTGACATTTACTCTTGAGGTGCAGACTTGTTGCACCCTCGACAAATACTGTGATTATTATTATTGACCATGCTGGTCATTTATGAACATTTGAACATCTTGGCCATGTTCTGTTATAATCTCCATTCGGCACAGCCAGAAGAGGACTGGCCACCCCTCATAGCCTGGTTCCTCTAGATTTCTTCCTAGGTTTTGGCCTTTCTAGGGAGTTTTTCCTAGCCACCGTGCTTCTACACCTGCATTGCTTGCTGTTTAGTGTTTTAGGCTGGGCTTCTGTACAGCACTTTGAGATATCAGCTGATGTAAGAAGGGCTATATAAATACATTTGATTTGATTATGCTTCATATATAAAAATACATTCCACTTGACTCTGATGCTTACCTGTGATGTCATCAGGGATGTAACCACACAAGTCTATTAGGTTACCATCCTCACGCTCAGAGACGCTCTAAAGGAGAGGGTTCTTGATAGTCAGTCAGAAGCAAAAATAACAATTAAAAATACTAAACTGGACAAAGACTTATGGCCAACATAGTTTTTCTGTGCAACAGTTGACTGTGGGCTTACCTTTAACTCAGGCTCATACTTCTGCTCATACTTCTGCTCATACCGCACCATCCCATACAGACAGAGAAGTGTGATGAAGGCCTACAGAGAGAAAGGTAGAGAGCACTGACACCACTATGAGAGCACTCATCTCCCACATAGCAGTCACATGTCAGAGCATACCAATGGTATTACACAGCCTAAATTGCACATCATTGTTATGGACACTTGCGATACAAGAATTGGAGCAGGGAGAATTGTTTAAAGTAAACACATGTTCGTGCACACACACACAGAGAGCGAGAGAGACACGGCTCTTACCACACACAGAACCCACTGGAACACAGACCGGGCTTGTGTTTTGGAGAACACATCCTGACCAAACTTGATGCACGCTAGGGCCTCCAGGAAGGCTATGGCCCTGTGGGTTAGATGGAGACCGTTGTTAACAGACACTCACCACCAAACATTCACCTCTAACAATAATTGCATTTTACAACAAGCATTACCTATTGCAAAATATGTTTTTTTTGTTAATGGCACTATGTTAAAATGCACAGTCACAGAAAACAAATACATTTCCTCATTAATTCTAGTCACCAGACTGCAGAGGGTACATAGACTTTTGCTGCGCTTATGATATTGAAGGAGTGAAGCCAGGGGCATATAAGGCCCTCATTGTTTTCTATTTAATAGTGAGAGAGAGCAAGTCTGGTCACCATGGTTACCAGAGCCTAGTCAGGGCAATCACAAGCTTAGGACTGAGATGAGGTCAGCATCTTTACAATATTTTGAATAAATCTGTACGTGACCTAATTTCCCATTCACAGCACTTCTGAGACGTTTGTCAATGACGTGGTCGCAACTTTAGAAATGGCCACTAGAGGATCCAGACGAGACTCACCCAAACATCCAACATTGTGTTCCCACTCTTTTGCACTGTGTGTCTGTCAGATACGCATAATACTGTCTGAAAGAACAGGAAGACGAACATAAGATACAGTTTATCTACAGCCATGACAAAAACGACTGTCAAATCATTACGATAAACAGAAAGGTTTACAGAAATAGTTCAAAACTTATTTCAACTCAATTCCATCTATATGAGAAGAGACTGCACGTGTCTGTCAAAACCCCCTTGTGCCTCAATAATGTAGAGCACGTGTGGAGTGGCATGTTGGAGGGGTCCCTACCGTACAGTAGGGGCTGTGATGATTCCGAGGAGGAGGATCCGGCACCAGCTGAGTGTGTGAAACGCCTGGAACACGAAGATGTGCTTCAGGAAGAAAGTGTTCAACTCAGTCAGCTGTTTAGAGGAAAGGAGGACAGACAGGAAGTAAAGTAGTCCAGCAACATGTATATTAAAATCATCACTGAACACATAGCTTAGATACCATAACATCTACCCCATAATCTTCAGCACCGTCAATAAGACAAGATCATAGAAAACATATCAACTGTTGCAAATTATATTTTTTAAATACAAATAAAAATTGTTCAACTCCATTTGTTTCCCAACAGTGTTCAATCGCAAATGACTTCAGTCAATATTCACAGAGTAATGACATAAATGGATTCTGACTTCTAACCCTGACACTAGATACTATGTATCATTTCCAGGTCAGAGGTCACCTGCCAGAGGATCATAAAGAGGTAGATCCCAGCCAACCTCTGGAAGGAGGACTTGGGGTCTAACCAGCGTATGTAGGTCCAGCTGGCTGGGGTGAACTGGAGCAGAACTCGTTTCAGCTTCCCTGTGGTCGTATGGATGTCTCTGAAGACACATCATAGATACAGATATACAACCAGAGGTACACCTACACGCTGGGAAGTACCACTGATGGGTGTTTAGACACAGTTAGACATGTTAAACACACAGATACAGGCATAAAGAGAATTACATACGTACGCTGAGTGTACAAAGCATGCCTTTCCATTACATAGACTGACCAGGTGAATCCAGGCGAAAGCTATGATCCCTTATTGATGTCACTTGTTAAATCCATTTCAAATCAGTGTAGACGAAGGGGAGGAAACAGGTTAAAGGATTTTTAAGCCTTGAGACATTTGCGATATGGATTGTGTATGTGTGCCATTCAGAGGGTGAATGGACAAGACAAAATATTTAAGTACCTTTGAACGGGGTATGGTAGTAGGTGCCAGGCACACTGATTTGAGTGTGTCAAGAACTGCAACGCTGCTGGATTTTTCACGCTCAACAGTATGGTGGTAATTACAAGATTGTTATAATACTTTTATTCCATCAAATGGTTGTTTTATTCAACAGCATAGAGGGTTCTTATTGTGTCTGGGTAAACTGAAAGTGGGCCTCTGGGAGATAACACTGACAGGAGATTTACGATATCTTTCGGGTACCGCATTCCAGAGCATGAGTTAATGTTTCTGTTCTATAGGGTACCAGGGAGAGATGACCCCAAGGCCAGACCTTGGTCTCTACACAAAGATAACTGTTTTTAACCGCAGATAGTGTCTGCTGTGAATTATAAGTATCTTTCATACAAAACTTAACCTTGTTACCCATTCCATACATCTGTTGTTCTTCATGTAGACTGAAGGGGGTTCATCTTAGCTATAAAAGACCTTTGTACTTTTGTCTCGGGGCTCTGAACGAATCATCTGAGGGTGATTCATCGACCAGCCATCATAGAGCACTGAATCAGTTCACTTTATATGTGTGTGTTGTATTGACCTGCTTCCTTATTAATAAGTGAATACAGATTTAGTTGAAGTATAACTCTGACTTGTGTGATACGTTTGTCTCTCCTCATTTGATAGTAAAGAAATTAACCACCATAACAGTTTCCTGTGTGTATCATGAATGGTCCACCACCCTATTGACATCCAGCCAACCTGACACCTGTGGGAAGCATTGGAGTCCACATTGGCTAGCATCCCTTTGGAATGCTTTTGACACCTAGTAGAGTCCTTGCCCCGACTAATTGAGGCTGTTCTGAGGGTTTAAAGGGGGCAACTCAATATTAAGGTGTTCCTAATGTTTTGTACACTCAGTGTAAATGAGAAAGCACACATTCAATTAATCAGAGCAGGCAGAAATTCAATAAAATAATGTAGTTTAACTGTATTGTGCCATCTGTCATGAGACTACAGGAAAAGGGAGGAATCCAATAGAAGGATAACTCACTTGATGCTGGCCCATTGGTAGGTGTGCATCTCCAGGAAGCGACACACAGTCATGCCCAGCCAGATGCCCCCTCCATTACAAAGCAGGAAGTCCAGGATCACCTGGTCCCACCAGCACTCAGAAAAGTTAGGCAGCAGGTGCATGAAGAACAGCTGAGAGAGTGAGACAGAAAGAGAGCGAGACAGACAGACAGAAAGCGAGGTGAATGAGGAGCTGACATTTGACTTAAATGAGCACATCCAATAGAATAAATCAGAGTCAACATATGGACTGAAACCTAAAAGTGATCCGTTGTTAGAAATTGAGCAGCACTTCAAAGATGTGTGTCCCAAAAGGCACCATATTCCCTAAATAGTGCACCACTTTTGAGGGTCCATATGGCTCTGGTCAAAATTTGTGCACTGTAAAGGGAATAGGGTGCCATTTGGGATGCACTTTTATTTACCTCAGTGAGCTCCCTGGTGATGCTGATGGTCCAGCAGACGCCGTAGCTGCGGATGAGCAGGGCCTTCATGGCCCAGCCCGCAAAATTCCCAAACACAAAGATGTCGAAGTGGCTCAGGATCCGCTCCCAGGTTATCACGTGGCAGTTCACTGCATACACCTGCAGGAGAAGAAAGGCCAGGTAAGACATGAAGACAGAAAAAGCATATAAGACATAATACAGTGGTGGGAAAGGAAAGGGGGATACCTAGTCAGTTGTACAACAATGCCTTGAACTGAAATGTGTCTTCTGCATTTAACCCCTCTGAATCAGAGAGGTGGGGGAGGCTGCCTTAAATCAAAATCCACAGGGAACAGTGGGTTAACAGCCTTGCTCATGGGCAGAACGACAGAGCTTTACCATGTCAGCTCGGGGATTCGCTCTGGCAACCTTTCGGTTACTGGCCCAACGCTCTAAGTGATTCTAGACTCTGACATCTAGGTTTCGCTCACATATAGTTGAGTCAAGATTTGGGAGGAAGGCCTCATGAGACAATGGATACGTTTACATGAACACAATAATACGCTTATTGTGAATACTCTAATATAATTTGATTAAAACGTTTACATGCTTTGCAAGAAGAACGATTTCCCTATTAATCCTGTTTACATGGACACATCTGAAATCGGGCTACCTGATGGGACCTTGATAAATGCAGAAATTCACCAATCAATATAAATGTTCTACCACAGCGACTATGTTATTTTTGGGAAGCCTATTTGATTCTGAGTTCAGACATAAAAAGTTTGTATGTGAAAACTATTTCTAAAATGCATACTTTCAGTTTGCCCAAACTCACTTATTTTATCATTGGAATGTGATACAAAAACAAGGAAACGGTGCGATTTTGTACCATGCGGATGCCTCCGAGCGTTTGGGTAGGCTGTTTGGAGAGTTTATCCAAATGGATAAATAATAAATAGATATCTAGATCTATATATAAACTCAGCAAAAAAAGAAACATCCCTTTTTCAGGACCCAGTCAACCAAAGATAATTTGTAAAAATCCAAATAACTTCACAGATCTTCATTGTTAAGGGTTTAAACACTGTTTCCCATGCTTGTTCAATGAACCATAAAGAATTAATGAACATGTTAAGACACTAACAGCTTACAGACGGTAGGCAATTAAGGTCACAGCTATGAAAACTTAGGACACTAAAGAGGCCTTTCTACTGACTCTGAAAAACACCAAAAGAAAGATGCCCAAGGTCCCTGCTCATCTGCGACAATGTGCCTTAGGCATGCTGCAAGGAGGCATGAGGACTGCAGATGTGGCCATGGCTAAAATTTGCAATGTCCGTACTGTGAGACACATAAGAAAGCGCTACAGGGAGACAGGACGGACAGCTGATCGTCCTCGCATTGGCAGACCACGTGTAACAACACCTGCACAGGATCAGTACATCCGAACATCACACCTGCGGGACAGGTACAGGATGGCAACTGCCCGAGTTACACCAGGAACGCACAACCTCTCCATCAGTGCTCAGACTGTCCACAATAGGCTGAGAGAGGCTGGATTGAGGGCTTGTAGGCCTGTTGTAAGGCAGGTCCTCACCAGATATCACCGGCAACAACGTCGTCAATGGGCACAAACCCTCCGTCGCTGGACCAGACAGGACAGGCAAAAAGTACTCTTCACTGACAAGTCGCGGTTGTGTCTCACCAGGGATGATGCTCGGATTCGCGTTTATCGTTGAAGGAATGAGCGTTACACCGAGGCCTGTACTCTGGGGCGGGATCGATTTGGAGGTTGAGGGTCCGTCATGGTCTGCGGCGGTGTGCCACAGCGTCATCGGACTGAGCTTGTTGTCATTGCAGGCGATCTCAACACTGTGCGTTACAGGGAAGACATCCTCCTCCCTCATGTGGTACCCTTCCTGCAGACTCATCCTGACATGACCCTCCAGCATGACAATGCCACCAGCCATACTGCTCGTTCTGTGTGTGATTTCCTGCAAGACAGGAATGTCAGTGTTCTGCCATTGCCAGCGAAGAGCCTGGATCTCAATCCCATTGAGCACGTCTGGGACCTGTTGGATCGGAGGGTGAAGGCTAGGGCCATTACCCCCAGAAATGTCTGGGAACTTGCAGGTGCCTTGGTGGAAGAGTGGGGTAACATCTCACAGCAAGAACTGGCAAATCTGGTGCAGTCCATGAGGAGATGCACTGCAGTACTTAATGCAGCTGGTGGCAACACCAGATACTGACTGTTACTTTTGACCCCTCCTTTGTTGAGGGCCACATTATTCAATTTCTGTTAGTCACATGTCTGTGGAACTTGTTCAGTTTTTGTCTCAGTTGTTGAATCTTGTTATGTTCATACCAATATTTACACGTTAAGTTTGCTGAAAATAAACACATTTGACAGCGAGAGGATTTTTTAATATTTTTAGTTTATATAGTACAAGTCAAAGGTTTGGACACCTACTCATTCAAGGGTTTTTCTTTATTTTTACTATTTTCTACATTGTAGAATAATAATAATGAAGACATCAAACCTATGAAATAACATATGGAATCACGTAGAAACCAAAAGTGTTAAACAAATCCAAATAGATTTTAGATTATTCAAAGTAGCAATCTTTTGCCTTGACAGCTTTGCACAGTCTTGGCATTCTCTCCACCAGCTTCACCTGGAATGCTTTCCCCAAAGTCTTGAATGAGTTCCCACATTTGCTGAGCACTTGTTGGCTGCTTTTTCTTCACTCTGCGGTCCAACTCATCCCAAACCATCTCAATTGGGTTGAGGTCGGGTGATTGTGGAGGCCAGGTCATCTGATGCAGCACCATCACTCTCTTTCTTGGTCAAATAGCCCTAACACAGCCTGGAGGTGTGTTTGGGTCATTGTCCTGTTGAAAAACAAATGTTAGTCCCACTAAGCGCAAATCAGATGGGATATCACTGCAGAATGCTGTGGTAGCCATGCTGGTTAAGTGTGCCTTGAATTCTAAATAAATCACTGACAATGTCACCAGCAAAGAACCCCCACACAATGACACCTCCTCCTCCATGCTTCACGGTGGAAACCACACATGTGGAGATCATCCGTTCACCTGCTCTGCGTATCACAAAGACAGCGGTTGGAACCAAAAATCTCACATTTAGACTCATCAGACCAAAGGACAGATTTCCACCGGTCCAATGTCCATTGTTTGTGTTTCTTGGCCCAACCCAGTCTCCTCTTCTTATTGGTGTCCTTTAGTAGTGTAGCAATTCGACCATGAAGGCCTGATTCAGTTGATGTTCAGATGTGTCTTACACTGTGAAGCATTTATTTGGGCTGCAATTTCTGAGCCTGGTAACTCTAATGAACTTATTCTCTGCAGCAGAGGTAATTCTGGGTCTTCCTTTCCTGTGGCGGTCCTCATGAGAGACAGTTTCATCATAGCGCTTGATGTTTTTTTTGACTGTACTTGAAGAAACTTTCAAAGTTCTTGAAAATGTTCCACATTGACTGACCTTCATGTCTTAAAGTAATGATGGACTGTCGTTTATCTTTGCTTATTTGAGCTGTTCTTGCAATAATATGGACTTGGTCTTTTACCAAATAGGGCTATCTTCTGTATACCACCCCTACCTTGTCACAACACAACTGATTGGCTCAAATGCATTAAGAAAGAAAGTAAATCCACAAATTAACTTTAGGCACACATGTTAATTGAAATCCATTCCAGGTGACTACCTCATGAAAATGAATGAGAGAATGCCAAGAGTGTGCAAAGCTGTCATCAAGGCAAAAGGTGGCTACTTTGAAGAATCTCAAATATAAAAAATATTTTAATTTGTTTAACACTTTTTTGGTTACCACATGATTCCCTATGTGTTATTTCGTAGTTTTCATGTCTTCACTACACATATACACATACACATACACATACACATACATACATACATACATACAAACAAACAAAACAAGGACATTTCTAAGTGACATACACACACACTACCGTTCAAAGGTTTGGGGTCACTTAGAAATGTCCTTGTTTTCCATGAAAACATACATGAAATGAGTTGCAAAATGAATATATTGGCTGGATTGGCTTGATGGTCACTTCTTATGTACCATACGGTCAAGCTCCTCCCACAACAGCTCAATAGGGTTGACATTCGGTGACTGTGCTGGCCACTCCATTATAGACAGAATACCAGCTGACTGCTTCTTCCCTAAATAGTTATTGCATAGTTTGGAGCTGTGCTTTGTGTCTATGTAGATACTCCATAACAAATCAGCCGTTTCCAGCTACAATAGTCATTTACAACATTAACAATGTCTACACTGTATTTCTGATCAATTTGATATTATTTTAATGGACAAAAATGTTGCTTTTCTTTCAAAAGGACATTTCAAATGACCCCAAATTTTTGATCAATAGTGTGTGTGTGTACATACATACATACATACATACATACATACATACATACATACATACATACATACATACATACGTGTCCCCCACTTCTAAAAACTAAAGTTGCGCATCTATCTCCCACAAATGTCATTGGATTACATTACCCTCTGGATTGGAGAGCTTTCCAAACCTAAACCATGATCACTTCATCAGAATTTAGCCTACCTTTTCATTGTGAAAACATGGCATGGATTTAAACTAAAGGATGGATGTAATAGGATAAATGCTAGAGGGAATGGAGGGGGAGTCATGGATCATCTTGAATATAAGCTCCAGGGTTAAGTTTCCCCAAAGTACAGATCTAGGAACAGCTGCCCCTCCCCCAATCATAACCTGACACATTAGTTGGAAAAATGCTGAACTGACCCAAGATCAGCGTCTAGGGGCAACTACACGCACCAAATATGGTGTTCGGCATGCGGTGAATGAATACAGTAACATATTGAGATAAAAATCACTCACCATGATATCAGCCTCACGGGTAGCATAGCGTAGGTTGGGGTCCACCCAGTACATTAGTCTCTTTACCTGAGCCCAGTTCAGGAAGAGGAGGATGACCAGGAACAGGAAGTACAGAACACTCATACCTGACAACAGGAAGGAACCAATCAGAGCGGAGTTCCATGAACATGGTTCCATAGAGGAGTTCCCCTGATGATGACTTATACTCACCAAATACCATGCGCCAAATCGCAGGATGTGGTCGGGTGAATGGACCTGAAGTGGTTAAATTAAATACTGCATTTACACACTTATACATGCATCTACCATTATAAGAGTGGCTCTACCAAAACCCACATACACTGCACTTCAAAAGTTAACGTAGCATATACTGCAAACAGTGGGTATCCCATTATCGTACAATCAAAACCATGTCAAGCTGCAAAAGGCCATGCTGAAGACTAGTTTTGAATCTTGGAAAAACTCAAAAGACCTTTACATCTATTATGTGACCAATGATCTACACTAGAACAACATTCCTCCCACCCACCCCATGCAGACACACGTTTTCTACCAGGTGCAGGGCTGGGCTATTGTCAAGTACAAGGCAATGACTGAGTGAGTACCATTGGGGAAGGCCAGGACACTGATGATGAGGAAGAAGGAGACAACCAACAGGAGACCCACTCGAAGGTTGTTGTCAGCATCTGTATCCTCCCTGGCAGAGAGAGCAGGGTTTAACATAAAAAATTATTGGCTGAGATATGCAATATGTACATTATTCTCAGAGGATGAAGTGAGGTTTACTATGATACAGTAAACCGAAAATGTGACATTTAAAAAAAAGTTTGCTTGATTTTTGTATTTATTACAATAAGGAACATTAGTGTCTAAACGTACGTAGTTCAATTATACAATTGAGTTTACACATGGGTTAGATTAATAGGCCAAGTTATCACAACCACTACGTCTACTTGCTGGTCCAATGAGTCGTCTACTCTCTACTGTCATTAGGTTACCTGGAAAATACGAAGTAAATCAAACTAGCTACAGTGAACGTCAGGAGAGTGAGAGTGTGAGGCTTGTAGAAAACGTCGATGCTGATGTCCTCCACCTGTTGCTCGTTAATCATCCGAAAGTGTAACATGTAATTCACATAATCCTTGCTTAATGTCCGGGACCCCAAAACAGGTGCCATGGCGAGGGTTAAGGAGTTTCTTTTTTTTTAAGTATCTGTCAGCACTTCCAGACAGGACAGGTTTGTCTTCCAATAAGTACATGGACGAGTACTGGGAACGACACGGGTCAGAGAGAGTACTGAGCAAACCAGACAACGGCGCAACCAACTCAACAAAATATAGGGGTGTAGTGGGACTGCACATTCCAATACCACCACTCCCAATTCATTCACTGCCATTTTTCTTCGGAAAGAGTTTTATATTTTATAATCTGTAACATTAGAAATTCCCGATGAAAGACGGAGTTTTTTTTATCGGTCCCTCATAGGTTGTTTTAGTTTGAGCTGCCTCATTGCCTTGCTGTATTCCTATTTTGGTACAGCCAAAATAGGGACACTTCCGTAATCCTTCGGTTTGAGTGCACACGTGAGTAGATTGACTTTGGCGCTATCTTGTTGTTTTTACGCCTGTTCAGGGGACATATTCATGTTTTGACCCATATTTTTGTAAGTTATTGTATGATGTCAACAATTTTGTACTAGAAATACTGGTTTTTGCTATCCGCTGGCTGGCTACCCCGTATGATTGTTCTACGCAATCTAGCTAGCCATTGCTGCTTCAACGAGACATGCCCTCTTTTAGCCAGCAGATCCGACCTGCTTGCTTACAGCTGCACTAGGGTCTGACAACATTGATGTGTATATTAAGACATAGCGGAACCAGCGCGAGATATGGCTCAGAAAACATACCTCAATCCAGGGATGAGAAATGCGTTATATTCCGAATTATCCCAACTGTTACACTGAGAAGATTGAACAACTGCTAGTTTTGAAAGAAAACTGTCATTTTCATCCTCATGCTTGGTAGCAAAAGCCACAGCAGCCATTTTGGAATGACAGTGTCAGTCAATCAGCTCCTTTGTTGTTCAACACCATATACCATCCCATAATGGATGCTGTTGCTACTGATAGATAGAATGAAGACTAAAATGGCAGTTACATTTACATTACATTTACATTTAAATCATTTAGCAGATTACTTAAAGTGGAACTGACAGCGTTTTAACTACAGATATGAAACAAACAATCATATCAATAATGAAATATGAAATTCCCAGTTTATGCTTCAAAACCAACTCTATACAAGTAATTTTTTTTTTAAATAAGTTATATTTGCCTAAAAATTCCATATTGTACAGTAAGGCATTGTTGGCAGAATAGACGGATCAAATACAATTTTATTTGCCACATTTGCTGAATACAACGGTTGTATACCTTTCTGTGAAATGCTTACTTACGAGCCCTTAACCAACAATGCAGTTCAAGAAATGGAGTTAAGAAAATATTTACTAAATAAACTGAAGTAAAAAAGTAACACAATAACGAGGCTATATACTATAAATAGGGGGTACCGGTACCGAGGTAATTTGTAGACGTAGGTAGGGGTAAAGTGACTATGCATAGATAAAACAGTGAGTAGCAGCAGTGTAAAAACAAAGGGGGGATGGTGGTCAATAGTCCGGGTGGCCATTTGATTAATTGTTCAGCAGTCTTATGGCTTGCGGGTAGAAGCTGTTAAGGAGCCTTTTGAACCTAGACTTGGTGCTCTGGTACCACTTGCGGTGGGGTAGCAGAGAGAACAGTCTATGACTTGGGTGACTGGAGTCTTGACTGTTTTTTGGGCCTTCCGCTGACACCGCCTGGTATATAGGTCCTGGATGGCAGGAAGCTTAGCCCCAGTGATGTACTGAGCTGTACGCACTACCCTCTGTAGCGCCTTACGGTCGGATGTCGAGCAGTTGCCATACCAGGCGGTGATGCAACCGGGCAGGATACTCTCAATGGTGCAGAACTTTTTAAGGACCTGGGGACCCATGCCAAATATTTACAGTCTCCTGAGGGGTAAAAGGTATTGTTGTGCCCTCTTCACGATTGTCTTGGTGTGTTTGGACCATAATAGTTTGTTGGGGATGTGGACACCATGGAACTTGAAACTCTCAACCCGTTCCACTATAACCCCGTCGATGTGAATGGGGGCATGTTCGGCCCTCCTTTTCATGTAATCAACAATCAGCTCCTTTGTCTTGATCACGTTGAGGGAGAGGTTGTTGTACTGGAACCGCACTGCCAGGTCTCTGACCTCTCTATAGGCTGTCTCATCGTTGTCGGTAATCAGACCTACCACTGTTGTGTCGTCAGCAAACTTAATGATGATGTTGGAGTCGTGCTTGGCCCTGCAGTCATGGGTGAACAAGGAGACACTCCTTCAAATGATTGGATTTGGCTATTTCAGCCACACCCATTGCTGATGGGTGTATAAAATCGAGCACACCACCATGCAATCTCCAAAGTAAAACATTGGCCGTAGAATGGCCAAATGAAGGACTTTCAATGTGGCACCGACATAGTCAGTTGGTCGAATGTCTGCCCTGCTAGAGCTTCCCCGGTCAACTGTAAGTGCTGTTATTGTGAAGTGGAAATGTCTAAGAGCGACACCGGCTCAGCCGCAACGTCCTAGGCCACACAAGCTCACAAAACCGGGCCGCCGAGTGCTGAAGCGTGTAGCAACACTCACTATCGAGTTCCAAACTGCATCTGGAAGCAACGCCAGCACAAACTGTTCGTCGGGAGCTTCATGAAATGGGTTTCCGTGGCCGAGCATCTAGGCCTAAGATCTAGATCTTAGGCCAAGCCTAAGATCTCTGGAGTGATGAATCACACTTCACCATCTGGCAGTCCAACAAAGAAATCTAGGTTTTGCGGATGCCAGGAGAACTCTACCTCCCCGAATGCATAATGCCAGCTGTAAAGTTTGGTGGAGGAGGAATAATGTTCTGGGGCTGTTTTTATGGTTCGGGCTAGGCCCCTTAGTTCCAGTGATGGGAAATCTTAACGCTACATTATACAATGACATTCTAGACTATTCTGTGCTTCCAACTTTGTGGCAACAGTTTTGGGAAGGCCCTTTCCTGTTTCAGCATGACAATGCCCCCGTGCATAAAGCGAGGTCCATACAAAAGTGAATGATGGCAGTGTGGCAAATGGCTTATTTGCATATAGGCCTACTATAGCTCTGATTGTCTATGCCACACCGGTCTGCGTAGATTCCGGACAAGACAGATGTTTATTTACTGCAGCGTGTATCAATTGTCCAAACGCACAGCCGCTTTCCCATTCTATATTGCAATCGAATTTTCACAAATGCCTTATAGGTCAATCTCAAAAATTCTATGAATTTATGAAAATGTGAAAATGACTACCTAAGTGCTCGCTTTTTCATAAAATGTTTAATAAAGGTGTCATATTCTTCCTGGGGGTTTATATGAACAGATTTTAATAAGATTCCATGTTGCTAAAACTCTGTCAGTTCCCCTTTAGTAGTCGTTCCATATTCTCGGTGTAACAATAATTCGGATTAGAACTCATTTCTCATCCCTGAATTGAGGAATGTTTACTGAGCCATATCTTGCGCTGGCTCCGCAGTGTCTTAATATACACAGGGTAGGCTGTCTGACCGTAGTGCAGTTGTAAGCAAGTGGGTCGAATCTGCTGGCTAGCCCCTTATTCATTGTTTATAATCTATTGCTTGCTTCTTTACTCAACACCAATCCCCATCATTCAAGCTCAATTAAAAATTCATAGCAGTGGCTAAAGTACTTGCATGATGGTGTGTTCCAGTTACGTTCAATGTACAATGTCCTGTTCATGTCACAATGTCCTGTGTTTTTATCACAGATTTCTACATGGCTTTAACCTGTATCCAGCTTTGTCAGAGATGTACCAGTTTACTGAGGTCAAGGATTGTGGGTATCATCACCCTTCAGTATTCCACAGATGCTCAGCATTGGCCTGCAGCCCTCTGGAATTCTTTCATTGTTCCAGTCTTGCCCTCCGTGCTCCAGAGAAGTCCGAATCCATCTCAGACGCGACAGAGGTGGAATCTAGGAGTGCGGAGTTACTGTGAATCTCATGCTAAGGTCCAACCATCTCAAACGAAACACAGGAATACTGATGAGTTACCTGGGACTGATATGGTGTCATATCAGAATCCTCTCTCCCATCAACTCATAGATGGAGGGATGCTTCTGAAGGAGTGGCAGACAGCTTTAGGTACTAATGCCACCCCTGTACACACACACACACACACACACAGTGGTCATTTCTACCTAATATTTTTGTCCTCTCCAGATTTGGATGATGCCCCAGGCCACTCTGCATTAGAGGAGATCAGTCATGAGGAGGCAGTTTGTATGGACATCCCAGCTGCCCTGCCTCCTGTCTCCATCTCCCTCAAAGACTATGTCAACGAGTCAGAGACGCTCGGCAAGCTTGTACAGCTAGGTAGGTTGGGTCCATGTAGGGTTTGTATCTGATTAGCCATTACTCCCTCGCTGTCTAGTGTAGAAGAGCAATAGATGTCATGTATATCTATGTCTCTGGATCGTATTCACTAGGCACCAAACTGAAGTAAATGGGGAGGGATTACCACAGCCCAAAAATAAACACTTGCTTTTGATTTCCACTACAGAGCATTTTGATACGCTGTGCACTAATGAATGTGACCCTGGTTTTAACACTTCTTTTCCCTCATCAGGTGTTCAGCTATGGAAACTTGAGCAGAGGCCTAACGTGGGTTCCATGTTGCTGAGGCTAGACTTCCAGACAGACGTGACCCCACGGCTGGTCTTCCTGAAGCAGCTGGGAGTGGAGGATTCTCGCCTGGGCTATCTGATCAGCCACAACCCCTTCATCCTCACAGAGAGCCTGGAGAACCTGCAGGCCAGGTACCAGAGTTGAGGGGATGGTTGTTGTATTGGCAGGTTGCATTTTCTACAGTCAGCAACACATAGGGTTGACTATTGTAATGGACCTTTTTAAATTGTGTGTCCACGTAACTGGGTATGTAACTAACCTTGTGAAACTGTCCTATTATAATCTACTGTTCTTCTGAATAATTATGTGTTGCAAACCAGCTTGCTCCTGTGTCCTTGTAGAGATGAAAGGATAACTTAAAGTCCCACCCAAGAACAGGAAACTATAAAGATATGTGCTTATCACCCAATGCTTCGGAATTCAGACTGTGCACACTGAGCTGTGTAACTCTGTTCCCTCTGAGCTCAGAAATAAGGAATCTTAGTTTGACTTGGACTCCAGAAAATCCTTATTTTATAATATTCACCACACTATCTTAGGGACAGAGAGTAAACTTGGTGCTTCCATACCTGTGTTATCTCTTGTCTGTCAGCTTCAGTTCTTATAGGACTATGACAGGTGATACATTTCATTGTTACATTATTTACAAATAATCTGTAGTATAAAATAAGGTAATAATCTCTCTTTCACATTAGGGTGGCATATCTTAGGTCCAAGAAGTTCAGCGCTGAGTCTGTGGCCTCCATGGTGTCCAGAGCTCCGTACCTGCTGAACTTCAGTGTGAAGAGGATGGACAACCGCCTTGGATTCTACCAACAGCAGTTAGGCCTTAGTGCTCAGAAGGTCAGGTCTGAATTCAGTAAACAATTAAATGTAAAAGTTGTGTAAGGATTGACCCAAGAACAACAGCAATTGGTCACATTATGTCCCACTAAATTTGTCATAGAACATTATTCACACCCCAAATTACAGACAGTAAGATAATGCAAGATTATTTTACCCATACATTTGTATCTTTCAGACACGGGATGTTGTGGCTCGCCATCCCAGACTTTTGTGTGGGAGCTTGGAGCCAGTTAAGGAGAATCTTAAGGTATGAAAACAAACGCTATTAAACGGTAACTGTGATATGTCTTAATTCTTGGAGAGAAAAATAGGATTAATTCTCAGAATCTGTCTTTTTCATCCTAGATATGCAAACTGGAGATGGGGTTTCGTGAAAATGAGCTCCAGCACATTGTCACTGTAATCCCCAAAGTTCTTACTGCTAACAAGAGGAAACTGACCCAGATATTTGACTACACCCACAACACGATGAACATACCCCATGACCTGATTGTAAAGTTCCCACAGGTAAGCTATAAACTACCAGTCCTGAATTATCCATCTTTGGATAGTGGATACTCGCAGATAATACATGATCTGGACATGTTAGTGTTTACCTAGCACAATAATTTACTCCTTATGGTTCATGTTCTGTTTAAAGGCGTTTAAGCTCTGGAAGCCGAAACAGCCAAATACTCCATCTTAACATGAATCGATTCTCAATTGCTGTACAGTTCTACAAACAAAAAGCCCTGTACTTTCATATCACATCGAAGTAATTTCACAAATAGTAAATATACTTACTGTACACTTAGCACAGTTGCATCCAACAGTATTTTTCAGTGACAATACATTTTTGGCGTCCGTCTTCCATTTACACACTAGAGTTTGGAAACGCAGATAGCCAATTAGCACAGCTAGTCCACACTGTCTTCAGTCTGTTTTCTGTAAACAAGCGCTGTAACATGTAAATATGGCCGTGTGGGAACACTAACCCTATAAAGGTGTGTAGTAATTCAACTATTTGTTTATTTTATTGTTTCTCGCTGATATAAAAGATTTGTTCATTATGTTTCCAAAACCATACCGCAAGCGATGCGTGTTCACGTTTAGAGAAACATCCGGGCTCGTAACAAAACTCCCCCGGCCAGAAGATACTATCGTCAATAGGCGTTTAAGGTAGTTCGCGTCTATGAATTGGGTGGGGTAGTATTTACCAAGTGATGGATCAGGAACCACTTATGGGTCACGGTGGGTAACCCCTACTGGGTCACGGCAAAAGACTGAGTTGTGGCTAAAAACATTTGGTTTTGTTGAGCTGATGGGACACAGTACATTACCAGTGAATTGTCTTTAGACATGTCACAGATTCAGTTAGACTTGCCATCACCTGTTGTCTGTCCTCTCTACAGGTCCTGAATGCAAGGTACCTTCGTATCAAAGAGAGACACCTGTTCCTGCAATACCTGGATAAGGCTCAGTATGACCCTGCCAAGCCTAACTACATCTGTCTGGACAAGCTAGTCTCCCTGCCAGATGAGGCCTTCTGCGCTGAAGTTGCATCAGCCACACTAAAGGATTTTGAACTGTTTCAGAAGACAATGTAATTGATAAAACACTACAGTTTCTGTATATGTGTGTTATTATGTGAATAAATATGTTGAAGATATTCTACAATTAAATATTGCTGTTAACTATTGAACTGGTTGAATGAGCCGATGAGCATGTTTGTACCAAGATGTACCAGAAGAGGGCCACATTTCGACATTGAGATTTTGGATGAAACTGAACTGGGCCTTTGATAAATGTAGCTAGCCTTCTTCATAAGGACTAACATGTAGTCATATAAATGGAAAAATAGCGAGGATAATTTCAATTCGTGTGATTAAATTCTTACATTTTGTGCAGATTTGCGCAACCGCGGATGACCTCTTTCTCATGACGTCATTTTACCCACAATTCCACTCAACTTTTTTTTTAGACAACAACATGGCGTCGAGGGCACCAGGTAAATAAAATCACCAGTCCTTTAAGCATTTCTTTACCCGTAAATCGAGATGATACATTGCAGATGTTGAGTATAGGGGATATTGATTTGTGAAAACACCAAGACGATGAGGAGTGTTTGTGTTCAAGTCCATGTTTTTAAGGACTGTCGTCCTGTGTCCGCGAATGGCATGAAGTATGTTAGCTAGCTATGGCAAATTAAGGAAATCTGGTTCGTGCCAGTGACATTGCGCTTTTAAATTAAATGTATGCCAGTTGGCTAATGGTTAAGGTAAAACAGTACTATAACAGTTAATATTCTATGGTCTGGTCAACCTTCAAACGCCACGCCAGTGCAGCTTGATTATCTAACAGCATCAAACGTTAGCAGTTCCCACCTAGATAGTAATATGTAGGTCATGTGATCTAGCAATCTATCCACTTATCCAGCACATTTGTAATATTTTCAGTTTGAGTGCACTACAAGGTTCGCCCAAATAATACTGTCAAATCCTCCCTCTAGTCCCTACTTCTATAGTTCACTCATTTCTAGTCGATCCACTCCAGTGTCTTTTTAGATTCATGGATAACATTATTGGTTGTCTCGTTGCTTTTGTGCTGCAGTGATTGCAACTGGATTTTAAGCTGTTTTAGTGAACAATCTTGTTGACAAGCAAATTACTCTTCTGGTCTCCCCCACAGCAACTACCGGCAGACTCCTGGTCAGCTTTCGTAAATGGTACTACAATGCTGCTGGATTCAACAAAATTGGTAACTCTTGGGAGTCTTGTTTTTTATTCTATTTGGGGCCATCTCGGAGTCTTAAGACTAATTAATTCACTCAGTCTTAAACATCTAGAATCTTCAGTTAGATCTCGCCTTGTGGATATTTTTGGTTCCAGGTCTGATGCGTGATGACACAATCCATGAGGATAGCGACGTAAAAGAGGCCCTGCGGAGGCTCCCAGAGAAAGTGTACAACGACAGGATGTTCAGGCTCAAGAGAGCCCTGGACCTCTCCATGAAGCAGGCGGTTCTGCCCAAGGAACAGCGGACTCAATACGAGGAGGTACAGCAGACCTGGGCTCAAATGTCGTTTAATGGACTAATAAAAAGTCCTAAAACTGCAAACTCCACTCATCTGGCACTCCAAGCAGGCTAGCGCAAACGCTGAAGTATTTGAAATAATTCAAATAATATTTGAACCCAGGTCTGAGGTACAGTGCATATAGTCTCACACATTAGTTTGTACAGAAATGGCTTTGAGATGCCACTGGGGAAATGGAAGATATGTCCAAAGTTTCATAGCAGTTGATGTTATAGTGACGAGGTATTCAACTCTTACTCTACGAGGCCTGGAGTTTTCTGTTCTACCTGATAATTAACTGCACCCACCTGGTGTCCCGGGTCTGAATCAGTCCCTGATTAGAGGGGAACAATTAAACGCAATGGAACTGGCTTCGAGGTTCGGAGTTGAGGGTTATAGTGTAACTTTGGAATGAAGGGCAAAGTCTAGCCTCTTAGGCTAAGGTGGAGATATTGTTATATTGATAGTGCTAAACTAATTGAACAATCAATGGAGTAGGATAATTATGATTATGAAGTATTAGATTATGAAGCAAGTAGGAGTAGAGACTAAAGGTCAGATTGGAATTGGGCAATAGTTGAGTTGGGAGATGCCTATAAAGCTGTTTAATGTTGAAAAATGACATACTAAAAACCACATCAGGTAGAGTTGGACGAAAGATGACAGAACTAATGTTTTGTTTGTGTTTGACCTTTTTTCTATAGGACGTACATTACCTGGAGCCTTACCTGAAAGAGGTCATCCGTGAGAGGAAAGAGGTTGAGGAGTGGTCGAAGAAATGAGATGGACGTGGAGGCCTGATGTTCCTTCTCTTTGGTCTGGTGAATGGTTGTCCTCTGTAATATTTCAAAGTGTACCCTGTGGGAAGACTGCTTATTAAAAATACATTTTTGGAAAAGATGTACAAGTGTGGAGAGTTATGAAACATTGCAAGATTTGTAAAATAGCTTTTGGGTTAAGATGTGAACCAGGATGTTGATCCCCACAGCAATGTTTATTTATAGTGAATCCACATTAATCCCACATTTTACACTTTTGTAAAATTGAATTTATTCCATTGTCATAATATACAATAAACATCAAAACCAGAATATATACATGTAAATACGTTTTTGGTATACAAGTAGTACTATTCTTATATAGAATGCATTACTCTGCCACTCATGAATGGAAGACAAATAACAATTGACTAAACTAATCGAACAGCAGTTGCATGTTAAAAGAAATCCTGTGATAATGGGGCAATACATTTGTCAATCTGTTGCAAGTACTTATGAATCAGTACATATGGATATAAAACACATTTTCTCAAGGCCTAAGCAACCCACTAGGCTAAAGTTGTCTCTTTTATTTGCACTAATTTCTCAGATGTCTTTGGATAAGTGGAAATGAAGTGTTGCAAACCACAATAGACGATTGAGAAAGATACACCCTTGTTCTATCAACCCTCTTTCCCGCTGATAAAGGAATTTTATATCTTAATGATAATAATCAACAATTAATAAGCCTTGACTAATTCCCAAGGTTCGTAAGACAATGGGTTAAATAATTAGGCAAAGACTCAGCTTTCTGCAAAAGGTTCATTCGGCTTTATTCATGAGAACATTGAGGTCAAGATAACAAAACATCATTATATAGTTTGTTCCTTACGCACATGCATTTACACACAAACTGTTGGTGAACTGCATTCCCACACTTTATCACTATCCAGCTCTGCCTGTTCCTTTCCCTCAAGGTTAGGAACCCCTTGAAGTTTTTACCATCTGTCCCCTGCTCTCTTGGGCACACTAAATACACACATTTCTCTCCCTCTCCAGCCTCTACTAGACTTTCTGGGACTAATTGATCATTACATTGATTATTCATTAACCATGCTACATGACTTATAATTCATAATGGTTTATTGATTCATTTACCTTTATTAGAGATTCTCTTATCACCCGCCCTCTGGTATTCTACCTGAACTTCAATCTACCTCTTGATCTCCTGTTGTCCACGATCTCAATGGTATCAATAAAGTTTCCAATGATGCTGTTGAAAGATTTCACCATGGACACCCCCAGTTCCTTACTGGTCTCATTGATATCTGCGTCATAAGCGCCCAACGGGGGGTGACTACCTCCACATTCCCCACCCCTGAAGTATCCCCATCATTTGACCCCTGACCACCTGGAACATCTCCCTGTCGTACTGCAGCAAGACCGTCTCATCCAAGGGCTAGGTGACATCCTCAGGGTAGCAGTCCCGGGGCACCGGCAGCACCACATACCTCAGGGCTGGGAACCCAGCGGCCAGAGTCGAGAAGAGGCGGTGAAGGGCCGTGGCGCTCAGAGGGTTGCCCAGTATCTTCAGCCTCTCCAGGCAGCCAGGGCCTGGATGTCCATGTGTTTGTCCTCCAGGGTGAGGCTGTGGAGAGTGGCGGGGAATAGGCCGCACACGTCATGGCCATACTGACCAGGTTCTCACTTTGCAGGCTGTTGGCCAGGTAGACCATGTCCACATAGTTCAGGTTACAGTTGGCCAGCTCCAGGCATTTTAGTGGGGTGGTCAGGGGGCTCTGGACAAGGCCAGAGTCAAAAATGTATTGTATTCAATTTTCACAATATTATCACTTGTGCATGCTTGCAATGCGTGTGAGGGTGTGCGCCTCACTTCACCCAAGCTTGACAAAAAAAAAAACTAAGCCAATATGAAATCTCTACAACGCATGCCTAATTAATGGACAGTGCAGGTGACCGCTTGTTTTGGGTCATGACCTCGCTGCTATTTCAAAGGCAGCCGTAAATGACACCCTATTCACTTTTAAGTCCACTACTTTCTACCAGGGTCCAAAAGTTCTGGTCAAAAGTAGTACACTATATAGGCAATAGGTTGTGATTTGGGAAGGAGACAATAGCAACCATTAAGTGTACCCTGGTTTCTGGCCAACCTGCAGATTTAGCAGCTGTCTACATTCTCCCCCACAGCCACGCAACAAAAACAAAATGCCACTGAGTACCGCAAACTGCAGCCCCCGTGCTATTACACACGCCTCTAGGAAGAGGGAACGCAACACCTTGCTACAACTCAACTCCCCGTGGAGTGAAAGAGGTATGGGACTGTAGGTGCAAGTAAGGATGACAAAAGGCAGAGAATTTACCACTTACTAGGAATTTATTCCTTCACACGGTAAACTTGGGGAAGAGGGGCTGAACAGAACCAAAGATAGTAAATGTCAAAGCCCCCTCTCCTACCTTAACTACCTACCCACTACTTACCTAACTAGCACCACCTGGCACACTAACAAAAATACAGGGGATGGTCCACACAGGTCTTACCTAGTGTGCATAGACAGTATACACTACAGGTATATGTATGCCCGCAGGCCTCTTGCCTAAGCACTCCCAAGGTGCCTTCCCCTTCCCCCCTGGGAACAAATGAAAAAGAACATTAAAAACAATTTCACAATCAAAAAGTCCTTTTGTCATAGACATACCTTAGTAGGACCGCCTACAAAATACTGGCAACAAATTATACCTCTGCACAACAACGAAAACACAGGACATACCAAGAAGCTCTCTAAGCAACACTAACCAAAATACAGGTCATACTAATCAGGTCTCTCATCAACAACCAACACAGGACACATCTCTCTCCTGATCAACAGAACACTGGTTATATAGCTTCAGAAGGAGTTGGTAATTGAAGACAGCTGTTCCTGACGAGAGGGCGGGGTCAGCTCCAATCATCAATGGGGCCGACCAATCAGCTGCTTAGAGGAATCCAGGAAGCAATCCTGAAACACACACATACAAACAAAACAACAACACAGAAACTGGGGAACGTAACAATCAGCTTGAATAGACATCCCCAAAGCTATATATACAGTAGACATCAATACCTTCTACCTAATCACATACCCACACTCTCGCCCCACACAGAGGTGAGCCCCTCACCTTAGCAGTCTTTGCAGGTGTCTGGTGAAGGTGCAGAAGCCCATGTAGAGCTCTGTCAGCTCAGTCAGTCAGCCGGCTCAGCAGATCATCTTCATCCGAGCCCAACCTTCGCATGTCCATCACCTACGCGGGCAGTGTCAGGGACTGCAGCTGGGGGAACTCCATCCGGGACAACAGCAACTCCAGGTGCGGGGCCTACAGGTGAACATTATGGACCATCTGTAGTCTCCTCATGGCCTCCGGTTGGGCCACATGCAGCACATAGAACAGCTGTTTCAGGACCAGGGAATTGGCTCGGAACCTGACGAAGCGCAGCTTCAAGGGGCAGTGACGGAGGAGCAGGAAGGCCTGGGCCACCACCTTGTAGTTCCGCCCGGTGACAAAGCCGTTCAGGCGCACGTCCACCTCGGTCTCGAGGGCTGAGGGTGCAGCGTCGCCCGCCTGGAAGGCCACCATGACCTCGTTGCACATGCGGGTGAGGAGCTGGGTGCGGGCCCACCGACCCAGGGTGGATCCACAGGCGCAGGTATGGTACTCTGTGTCCTTCAGCCCAGTCAGGTCCATCATACGGAGGGTCTCGGCGTAAGTCTGTTGGACGCAGCACATAGGACTGGAGATGGAACAGATAGAGGATAGATAGATAGAACATAACTGTTTATTGTCTTCAAATGGGAATTTGTCTTACAAATCAAAGTTATAGGCCCTTATATGATGTAAGGTGACATTTTGACCTTGTATTGCCCCAGTGGCAACTCAAGTAACTACAAACACATTGAGACTTGAAGCAAAACAAAAAACGTGTCACATTGGCCAAGATCCAGTGCCTCACAAGCAGCATTTTTGACCAGTGACAGACTGCACCTCTAAACACAACACCAAAACTTTCAAATCAAATCAAATCAAATTTATTTATATAGCCCTTCTTACATCAGCTGATATCTCAAAGTGCTGTACAGAAACCCAGCCTAAAACCTCAAACAGCAAGCAATGCAGGTGTAGAAGCACAGTGGCTAGGAAAAACTCCCTGGAAAGGCCAAAACCTAGGAAGAAACCTAGAGAGGAACCAGGCTATGAGGGGTGGCCAGTCCTCTTCTGGCTGTGCCGGGTGGAGATTATAACAGCACATGGCCTAGATGTTCAAATGTTCATAGATGACCAGCATTGTCAAATAATAATAATCATAGTAGTTGTCGAGGGCGCAACAAGTCAGTAACACGAGTAAATGTCAGTTGGCTTTTTCATAGCCGATCTTTGAGAGTATCTCTACCGCTCCTGCTGTCTCTAGAGAGTTGAAAACAGCAGGTCTGGGACAGGTAGCACGTCCGGTGAATAAGTCAGGGTTCCAGCAGGTCTGGGACAACAGGTCTGGGACAGGTAGCACGTCCGGTGAACAGGTCAGGGTTCCATAGCTGCAGGCAGAAGAGTTGGAACTGGAGCAGCAGCACGGCCAGGTGAACTGGGGACAGCAAGGAGTCATCAAGCCAGGTAGTCCTGAGGCATGGTCCTAGGGCTCAGGTCCTCCGAGAGAGAGAAAGAAAGAAAGAGAAAGAGAGAATTAGAGAGAGCATATTTAAATTCACACAGGACACCGGAAAAGACAAGAGAAATATTCCAGATGTGACAGACTGACCCTAGCCCCCGACACATAAACTACTGCAGCATAAATACTGGAGGCTGAGACAGGAGGGGTCAGGAGACACTGTGGCCCCATCCGATGAAACCCCCGGACAGGGCCAAACAGGTAGGATATAACCCCACCCACTTTGCCAAAGCACAGCCTCCACACCACTGGAGGGATATCTCCAACCACCAACATACCATCCCGGGACAAGGCCGAGTATAGCCCACAAAGATCTCCGCCACGGCACAGCCGAGGGGAAACAGAAAGAGGGGAAACCGGCCAGGCAGAGACAGCAAGGGCGGTTCGTTGCTCCAGCCTTTCCGTTCACCTTCACACCCCTGGGCCAAACTACACTTAATCATAGGACCTACTGAAGAGATGTGTCTTCAGTAAAGACTTAAAGGTTGAGACTGAGTCTGCGTCTCTCACATGGGTAGGCAGACTATTCCATAAAAATGGAGCTCTATAGGAGAAAGCCCTGTCTCCAGCTGTTTGCTTAGAAAATCTAGGAACAATTAGGAGGCCCGCGTCTTGTGACCGTAGCGTACGTGTAGGTATTTACGGCAGGACCAAATCGGAAAGATAGGTAGGAGCAAGCCCATGTAATGCTTTGTAGGTTAGCAGTAAAACCTTGAAATCAGCCCTTGTCTTAACAGGAAGCCAGTGTAGGGAGGCTAGCACTGGAGTAATATGATCAAATTTTTTGGTTCTAGTCAGGATTCTAGCAGCCGTATTTAGCACTAACTGAAGTTTATTTAGTGCTTTATCCGGGTAGCCGGAAAGTAGAGCATTGCAGTAGTCCAACCTAGAAGTAACAAAGGCATGGATTAATTTTCCTGCGTCATTTTTGGACAGAAAGTTTCAGATTTTTGCAATGTTACGTAGATGGAAAAAAGCTGTCCTTGAAACAGTCTTGATATGTTCTTCAAAAGAGAGATCAGGGTCCAGAGTAACGCCGAGGTCCTTCACAGTTTTATTTGAGACGACTGTACAACCATCCAGATTAATTGTCAGATTCAACAGAAGATCTCTTTGTTTCTTGGAACCTAGAACAAGCATCTCTGTTTTGTCCGAGTTTAAGAGTAGAAAGTTTGCAGCCATCCACTTCCTTATGTCTAAGACACAGGCTTCTAGCGAGGGCAATTTTGGGGCTTCACCATGTTTCTTTGAAATGTACAGCTGTGTGTCATCCGCATAGCAGTGAAATTTAACATTATGTTTTCGAATGACATCCCCAAGAGGTAAAATATATAGTGAAAACAATAGTGGTCCTAAAACGGAACCTTGAGGAACACCGAAATTTACAGTTGATTTGTCAGAGGACAAACCATTCACAGAGACAAACTGATATCTTTCCGACAGATAAGACCTAAACCAGGGCCGGAACTTGTCCATGTAGACCAATTTGGGTTTCCAATCTCTCCAAAAGAATGTGGTGATCGATGGTATCAAAAGCAGCACTAAGATCTAGGAGCACGAGGACAGACGCAGAACCTCGGTCTGACGTCATTAAAAGGTCATTTACCACCTTCACAAGTGCAGTCTCAGTGCTATGATGGGGTCTAAAACCAGACTGAAGCGTTTCGTGTACATTGTTTGTCTTCAGGAAGGCAGTGAGTTGCTGCGCAACAGCTTTTTCAAAAAATTTTGAGAGGAATGGAAGATTCGATATAGGCCTATAGTTTTTTATAATTTCTGGGTCAAGATTTGACTTTTTCAAGTGAGGCTTTATTACTGCCACTTTTAGTGAGTTTGGTACACATCCGGTGGATAGAGAGCCGTTTATTATGTTCAACATAGGAGGGCCAAGCACAGAAAGCAGCTCTTTCAGTAGTTTAGTTGGAATAGCCCAGTCAACAGAGCCATCCAGGCACTGCCGGCAGGTGCAGGAGATCCTCTTGGCAGTCTACCGTCCTTCCCAGGAGCCTTTGCAGGTTAAGCTCGTGCAGAGGCAGATTTGGACCAGGTCATGGAGGAGGAAGGCCTTCTCGTGCAGGTAGCAGGCATTGAAGAGGAGCGGGTAGAGATTGAACAACAAACAGCTAAGGTTCTCCGTGGCGCTCGGGCCACTCTGAGCGAAGCCCTCGGCAGCAAGAAACCTCAGGCTCTTCATGGCTCTCTCTTCTCTGTTCTGTCCTCGAGATCTGGGTCTTGAAGTGTTAGCATCAACCAATCAGCCCTTGTGACTGGATGTGTTTGTGTTGTTGCTCTCTCCCCGACTGTCTCTCTGTCTGTTGATTCTTTGTCTCTGCTAGTACTGTATATCTGTCTGGACCTCGTTTGCTGTGGTATCGCGTGGCGAAAGAGAGGCTTGGCGCGTGAGGTAGGTGAGTAGGAGGGCTATTTTTTTTTAGAAACAGCCGTCTCAACCCATTCGAGAGGCGAAGGGAATATCTATTTGCATCTTTCACCAAGGGGCAGAGCAGAAACAACCTTTTCCTACTGATTACAAAATTAGGTCCAACCTCCCTCCATACCACCAACATTGAAATTACCTGTTTATGCAAGTAAGCTATATACAAACGCCAGTGACAAAAATAACAGTAAAGCAATGTGGACAAACATAGCATGGACGTTGTACAGGGTAACATTGGCATCATGCCCACACTGAAATGATAGATTTACTGAAGGCTTAGATGTTAATCAAGACCAAAGCAGTGGCGGATCAGATATCATAATGTACTAGCCTAACATGACTGGTTATGAAAACATGCATTTGATGAGAGTACTCAGGAACACCGAGTGTTGTAAATATACTGAACAAAAATATAAACGCAACATGTAAAGTGTTGGTTCCATGTTTTATGACCTGAAAAGATCCCAGAAATGTTTGTTTACATTCCTGTTCGTGAGCATTTCTCCTTTGCCAAGATAATTCATAATTCACCTGACAGGTGTGGCATATTAAGAAGCTGATTAAACAGCATGATCATTTCACAGGTGCACCTTGTGCTGGGGACAATCAAAGGCCACTCTGAAAGGCACTGCATCTTAGTGCTAGAGCCGTCACCACAGACCCTGGTTTGATTCCAGGCTGTATCACAACCGGCTGTGATTGGGAGTCCCATAGGGTGGCGCACAATTGGCCCAGGGCCGTCCGGGTTAGGCTGGGGTAGGCTTTCATTGTAAATAAGAATTTTTCTTAACTGACTTGCCTAGTTAAATAAAGGTTAAATTAAAAATGTACAGTTTTGTCACACAACACAATGCCACAGATGTCTCAAGTTCAGGGAGGTGCAATTGGCATGTTGACTGCAGGAATATCTACCAGAGCTGTTGCCAGAGAATTTAAAGTTCATTTCTCTACCATAAGCCACCTCCAAAGTTGTTTTAGAGAATTTGGCAGTACTTCCAACCGGTCTTACAACCGCAGACCACGTGTGGTCACACCAGATACTGACTGGTTTTCTGATTCACCCCCCTACCTTTTTTATTTAAGGTATCTGTGACCAACAGATGCATATCTGTATTCCCAATCATTTGAAATCCATAGATTATGGCCTAATCAATTTATTTAAATGGACTGATTTCCTTATATGAACTGTAACTCAGTAAAATCTTTGAAATTGTTGCATGTTGCATTTATATTTTTGTTCAGTGTATTTTCCTAAATATTCATAGAGCCTTAGCACGGAATGTTTTGCCATAAGAGAGAACACATTTTACATTTGACAACTTCCACATGATGTAAACAAAGTGTATCATTTTATTACTTCTTACAAATTGTTTTACATGTTTCTTCTTCCCAAATCTGAAAGCGTCAGTCTTCATTAAATTGTGAGTTTTTTCAATTGACAAACTACAATGATCACAAGCAAAGTTGTATCATGCTTTCATACATCAAAATACAGACAATACAAAACATACTGCATATACTCTCATACGTAGATGTAACTGTTTAAATCATTATATTAAATGAAAGCGGTAATCTATAGAAACCTGAGAAGAAACTTCAGTCTAGAGGGCTTCCAAAGGTGAGTAGCATATTCAACATGACACATTCAACATGAAACTCAGTCATCAATACAAGGCACATAAGCTCATTTTTGTACCGAGTTGCTATTATTCCTTAGTATGGAGAGTGATGGTGTCCCACAGCCCTATACTATATTTAGGGCCACCTGATCTAACCAGGAACCACTCGGGCCCTAGCTATAGGCTAAACCACAGGGAGGTGTGTCTCTCAGTCTCTGTATCCCTGAGTGGAGTGCAGACTGCAGTCATGCTGGGGGGTGGTAGTGGTGGTGATGGTGATGGTGATGGTGCTCGTGGTGGTGGTGGTGCTCATGCCTCTGAACCAGGGGGATCAAGACCCCAGAGGAGGCAGGCAGGCTGGGCAGCGCCACACTTTCCCCCCCTGGCTGAGCTTGAGAACCAGGCTGCTGTACGTTGAGTAGGGTTCTGGAGGGGGACCCAGCCTCTCTGGCCCTGGAGCGAAGCCTCTTGCTCTGGCTGTGCTGTAATGGGAGTTGGGGCTGGGAGTGTGGCTGAGAGGGGTGGCACCATATGGAGGGGTGGTGGCCATGGAGCTTGCTTGATTTATCCCCACCTCCTCCCCCTCCTCTGTCTCCCCCCACTGCCTTGGCTTGGCCCCTGAGAGACCTGAGGAAAGAAAGGCCCCTGCCTCTGGACTCTGTAGGGCCGCAGTTCTCCCCCACCACCACTGAGCGGCGCTGCTGGGCTGAGCGGGAGTCCGGTCTGGGTACCTGAGAGGGGGCGTCTGCAGAGGATGGAGAACATCATGTTATGCTGTCATTTCTCTTTGTTGAATGTCATTCATCTTTGGTGTATTTTCAGTAAAAACCATGTTGACTTTAATGATCTGTGCCTCAAAAGTGCTGAAAATAAATGGTCATTGTGTACCTACCTGCATCGTCAAACTTGGAGGAATAGTTCTCTATCCCAGCTAGGTCTAAGTAGTGGTTCCTGCGTTCTGTGTTTTCATCCACACAGTGAAAAGTCCTCTCTGGGCTCCCTGCCTCCTCCTGCTGGACTTCCTCCATTCTGTCCCCTGTTCTGGAGCCCCGGCTGGAGCTGCTGGAGGGGGCCACCACCAGTTTGACCTTCAGGGCTGTGCTGTTACATGAAGGCTGCTTGGCCGATGCTTCAACCACCTCATAGATGGACTGCATGAGACTGGACATATCCTGTGATACACACACACACACACACACACACACACACACACACACACACACACACACACACACACACACACACACACACACACACACACACACACACACACACACCATTAGCAAGGCTGCAGGGTTGACTTAAGAGAAAACTCATAATGCGCAAAAGTTGCTTGTTGTAGCTGTGTGAAGCTACCGTACCTCCTTGGTGACTTTACCACTGTTGTCAAAGTGATACAGTGTGAAGATCCACTCCTGTCGAGTGTCATCCTCCAACACCACATTGCACTCTGTGTCCTGTAACCATGAATAATTGTCACCATTATGCAGACACTTTTATGCGTGCTTACATTTTACGTGCAAGTGGTCACAGGAATTGAACCCACTAACCTAGCATTGACACTCCATGCTCTACGTACTGAGCTACAGAGGACCAAACACAACAGGTACCATATTATGGTCATCAAACAAATCCCTGCCATACTCTGTAAAGATTCTATAGATCAACTCCTTTTGTAGTTGTAGTGTACAGGACAGTAAAAGGCAAAAAAGCCACTCACATCAACATGGCTGTTCCTCTTCCTGGGCTGTCTGAAAGGAACGTGGATGTAGCTCTCTCTCTCCTTCTCCCCTCCCTTCTCTGATGGCAGTACCACTGTAAAACAAACAAAGTATATTCTCATTAGCCTTTGTGTTTGCTGTTTACAGACGATAATACACACACAGTATCCCAGGTTTCCAGGACAAGCAAGGGGAATTCTTAGTTAAGATATGAACCATACCGAATCAAACAGGTCAATCATTGAGTAAGTCTAAGATGTTAAGTTAATGATCCATGCTAGACTAGAATCAGTGCAACAGTAATGTGATCAGCCTGATCCACTGAGATGTCGTTTTTCTACTCACCCTGTAGGGGGCTCTTATGGTTCAGGGACTGCTCGTCCTTCACTTCCCCTCTGCACAACTCCTGGAAAAAGAGGGAGAGGAGCGATGGACCAAGTGAGAATTAGGAGAGAAAAAGTCACAGAAGAGGGGGGGATAGAGATAGGGAGAAGGAGAAAGATAAGAAAGTTTAAATGATGTGAGAGCAGGAAATCTTTGATAATCTCGGGGCCTATTGTTTGTCATCAGCTGGGTAAATAATACTGTGGGAACCAGCTGAGGTTTTCAAGTTCACCTCAACTTCCGATAAATTCAATAAAGCCGTATGTGTTCTATAACTAATCAGATGTAATGCAGACACAACTCTAAATACACGCACACACACATAATAGAACGCTAATTCGATATACAAGTAGCTAGCAAATCTAAGGACCAGTAGTAATTCATCTCCCCTTTGGGATGAAAGCTGTGCTTCTAATCTGACCCCTGATCTCCTCCACTCACTGGGACAGAGGGTGTTCTACAGTTGATGTACTGAGGGTCAGCGGAGAACCCAGGAACCTTGTCACATGGGACCGAGTGGAGAACAGAAGGTCAAGACATCACTACCCTGAACACAGGAGCCACAGACAGATGACTGACCTTCTCTGTCTGTGTCTCGTTTCTCATCTGACCTTCCTGAGAGATATAATCTGCCAGGGTCTGTTTTCCTAACATTTGAAGAGCTACTTCTGATATCAGAGTCCAAAAATGACTGACACTAGCTCAAATCTACCTCATAATCTAATATCCAAGAAGCAGGAGAAAAATGTCTATTCCACTTCCAGCAGCATACCACCCTCCATCGCACTGCTGGCTTGCTACTGAAGCTAAGAAAGGTTAGTCCCTGGATGGGAGACAAGAGGCTACTGGAAGTGGTATTGGTAGGCCAGTAGGAGGCACTCTTTCCTCTGATCTAAAAAAAATGTCCCAATAGAGTACCACAGCATGAGTCATAATACCCATAAAGCCTAACTGTGAAACAAGGAAATGGTCCCAATTGTTTTTCCACCAGTCATTTTCCCCATAGGGGATTTTAGAAACATTTAAAATAAGGGTTGTGTTTCCTGTAGGCTTACCCTGGTGTGACGTTTTGATAACCGTGTAAATCTCTCTTGGACAAGGTGACTTTTATCAATATATTCACCTATTTACCCCCTAAAAATGAAACGCTAATTAGCAGCTAATCTGGCTATGATAAAGAACTACAAAATGCCATGATGATCTGGATGAGACTGCTGAATCGAGGCAAAGGTAAGAATCTCTGGATTAACTATCTAATGTTAGCTAAATTGAGTAAATAATAAACTGACACCATTTTTTTAATTGACAACTCTGTGAACTGTCTTGTGCAAGTTTTAAATTGACACAATACCTGTTAGCAAAAGTGTCAGCTCGAGATGATGTGCAGGAGCTTGCAGGGATTTGTAGTTTTGCATGAAATCTACTTTGATGCTAATTAGCATTTTTGAATCTGAACATAGAGCTGAATATATTGATAAAAGTCACCTTGTCCTAGAGGTATTTACATGGTTATTAAAACGTCACACCAGGATAAGCCTACAGGAAACACAGCCCTTATTTTAAATGTTTCTAAAATTCCATATGGGGAAAATGACTGGTGGAAAAACGATTGGAACCATTTCCTTGTTTGACCGCTAGGTTTTATGGGTATTAATACACCTCCACTGCCAGGACAGTGATTGGGGATGTTACCCTGTGTAGGATGCTGTCTTTTGGACGGGATGTTAAATGGGTGTCCTGACTCTCTGAGGTCACTAAAGATCCCATGGTGCTTATTGTAAGAGTAGGGGTGTTAACCCTGGTGTCCTGGCTAAATTCCCAATCTGGCCCTCATACCATCACGGCCACCTAATCATCCCCAGCTTCCAATAGGCTCATTCCTCTCCCCTGTAACTATTCCCCAGGTTTTTTACTGTAAATGAGAATGTGTTCTCAGTCAACTTACCTGGTAAAATAAGGGTAAAAAAAATAATCTGTTCTATTCTATTCTGTTCTCAGAGAGGGAATAAAGCACTGGAGAAAAATAGAACCTATAAGGGTAAATTTACTGTAAGAGAAGGCAGGCAGGCAGTCATGCTCATGCCCTGACCATGCCAGCTGTGACATCACCATATCCAGTAAAAGTAAATGCATTAAGTCACTCTTGGTATTAAAGTAATATCACCTACAGAGTTCCCATATATGTGTAGAACTGAGCGTCCCATATGGAAACAATAACACACAGTCTATACATTTACTATGTTCAAAAACCTGCTGAGTCTACAACCTATTTATAATGCCTACGGGCTCAAGGCGGATATTAACTTCAACCCAATCCACTGGGTAGTTGTTGCTTGGTGAGTACCCACACCTTGAAACTAGGTGTTCCCTTGAACGGTGTTGAGCATATTGCGTGTGCTATCAAGACCAATCAAGATTTGAGCATATGATATCCAACCCTCTGTTGCAACAAGTCAGAAACCGTCCCTTCAAAAAAGGACAGTGAAAAGCACCAAAACATTAGATCTGTGCGTCTAACTGTCTCCACCACAGACATTTCCAGCAGCCAGTCGCCCACAGCTCTGACAGATGCAGATGAGTAACAAAGAGCCTGTGGAGTCTGAGAGGACCATGCTGACAGATAACCCTGACTGCTGATGGCTTCAACCAGCATACCAGCCAAACCCCTGCCATCGACCGCCACGCTCTGCCTGCTACGGGCCCTTTCATCTGGGGTCGGGTTACCAACCGAGAGGGGAGAGGAGCGGGGGCCTTTTCCTGCACTCAACTGGGTGTCACCAAGCTTTGCATCCTGTCCTGTAGCCCCCCTCTCTCCCACCCGCCTTTAGTTAGAGTCAAACGCAGAGCCCAGAGAAGAGAAGAGAACAGTACAGAGCTTTGTTTTAACAATCTCTCTTCCTGCCAACCAATACCTGGATAGGTGGTTGATCATCTCTCTTCCTGTTAACCAATACCTGGATAGGAGGTTGATTATCTCTCTTCCTGCCAACCAATACCTGGATAGGTGGTTGATCATCTCTCTTCCTGTTAACCAATACCTGGATAGGTGGTTGATCATCTCTCTTCCTGTTAACCAATACCTGGATAGGAGGTTGATCGTATGGGGGTGGGGCTGTATGGGGAAGGATGGTTGCTTCATCGCAGGAGTTTATGTGAAGCAGCTTCTGTTATATACATAATAGGAAGATAAGTCTCTTGAAGTTGGTATACAAGTTGATATTCAAAGAATATAAAGGGGGTTGGGGTTGTTTTCAGGCTCAGGCAATAGTTAACGTTAAGTCAGAGAATAACCATTAAGAAGTTCTCATTTTCAGAGGTCTGGCCTTGCTCACAGAAACCAGATGTGAGTGATTTCTGGAGGAGGGGAACTGAGGGAGGGATTTGGATGTTGAGCTGTGGTTGGGTGAGGAAACGCTGGAGCCAGAGTCTATACGGGTATCTAGCTATAGAACTGGGCCTCTCTCCAACTGGCCAATCAGTTCTGCTGGCCATGAGGGCGGAAAGCAGTGGGAAATTTTCAGATCATTGTGGGTAGAGATGTCCAAGGGTTCTTACCACCTAATGATATGACCATGGTCTCTCTCTCTCTCTCTCTCTGTCTCTGTCTCTGTCTCTCTGTCTCTGTCTCTCTGTCTCTGTCTCTCTGTCTCTGTCTCTCATCCTCTGTCTGAGCTACAGCCCAACAAACAAGGTGGGTAACCAAACATGAATGGGAGAGCCAGCCACCTGAACAATCCAATCTGTGTTTGGGAAAATAGGCTTCCCTGGCTTAGAGCTGGAATGTTCTGGGAGGCGATTTCAGACCAAATATAATCACAGTCCAGAGTCTGAACAGTAGAATAATAAACAGAAACCTCTGGGTCAACAAACAGGACAGAAACACCTTGGTGGAAACAATAAGAGGACTAGAAGGAAGATTCCTTCTCCAAACCCAAGAGAATGACTGGCCCAGTTTAACCAACACTGTCGTTCCAAATAGAAATCCATTCAGAGACAGGGATGCAAACTGCAATCCGATTCTGATATGGTTGGTTGCATTTCATCAGACAACTTTTTTTATACTTAGTGTTTGTACATTTTACAGACTCTCTGGCTCACTTGACTGAGCTGTACATGATCCAAACCTGCCTTAGATAAACAGGTTTATTAATGAAAAGTGCCTTTGTTATTGTATCAGGTGATGTTGTCAACACTCCACCCTGAGTCATTGTAATTAAACAGAAACAGTATGTCAATATTGAGGTTAATTGTTCTACAAGTCTTAAATTGTTTAACATCCTGATAAGGTTGTGTTACAGATATTGAAATGGGATTTTTAAAAACACGCACACTGAGCAGAATCACCACACAATTATCTTTACAGAAATGAAAGCACACATTCATTCAGAATTTTGCTTCACTTTTTGAAGTTGAGCAGCCAGAAGAGGAGAAGCTGTAAGAAAGAGGGATTCTTCCAAGACTAACAGTGAACAGGGTGGGTAACGGAGAGCTGTGGTGTCTCACTGCAGGACTAACAGTGAACAGGGTGGGTGACGGAGAGCTTTGGTGTCTCACTGCAGGACTAACAGTGAACAGGGTGGGTGACGGAGAGCTTTGGTGTCTCACTGCAGGACTAACAGTGAACAGGGTGGGTGACGGAGAGCTGTGGTGTCTCACTGCAGGACTAACAGTGAACAGGGTGGGTGACGGAGAGCTGTGGTGTCTCACTGCAGGACTAACAGTGAACAGGGTGGGTGACGGAGAGCTTTGGTGTCTCACTGCAGGACTAACAGTGAACAGGGTGGGTGACGGAGAGCTGTGGTGTCTCACTGCAGGACTAACAGTGAACAGGGTGGGTGACGGAGAGCTTTGGTGTCTCACTGCAGGACTAACAGTGAACAGGGTGGGTGACGGAGAGCTGTGGTGTCTCACTGCAGGACTAACAGTGAACAGGGTGGGTGACGGAGAGCTGTGGTGTCTCACTCCAGGACTAACAGTGAACAGGGTGGGTGACGGAGAGCTGTGGTGTCTCACTGCAGGACTAACAGTGAACAGGGTGGGTGACGGAGAGCTGTGGTGTCTCACTGCAGGACTAACAGTGAACAGGGTGGGTGACGGAGAGCTGTGGTGTCTCACTGCAGGACTAACAGTGAACAGGGTGGGTGACGGAGAGCTGTGGTGTCTCACTGCAGGACTAACAGTGAACAGGGTGGGTGACGGAGAGCTGTGGTGTCTCACTGCAGGACTAACAGTGAACAGGGTGGGTGACGGAGAGCTGTGGTGTCTCACTGCAGGACTAACAGTGAACAGGGTGGGTGACGGAGAGCTGTGGTGTCTCACTGCAGGACTAACAGTGAACAGGGTGGGTGACGGAGAGCTGTGGTGTCTCACTGCAGGACTAACAGTGAACAGGGTGGGTAACGGAGAGCTGTGGTGTCTCACTGGGTCTATGACCTGAGGCTGCAGGATGTTGACACAAGTGATCCAGGACATGTGACCGCTACAGCCTGGACACCCCAATGAAGGCATCAAAGTTGACACTATAATCAAGCTTCCTTACTGAAAAGAGGACAAACAATGAACATAATCTTAGACAGCCAGACACACACATGAAGTGCCCAGGCAAATAACATAGAGTATACCAGTACACTACAAACTGTAGCTAGCCAGGCCCCCTGCTGACAGTTACATATGCGGTGGTGCCATGGAGCCGCTAATGGTGGAGCTGGAATACAGAATCACAGGAACAACTGAACTGCCATTAAAAAGACGTGGAGGAGCTGGGTCTCATTACAGAAACCTGGCAGGCTCAGCCTTTCTTTCCTAATAACAGGCTCCAGAGAGACAGCAACATGGACCAACACTTCATTAACACCTCATCCCCACCATGAGTTCAAAATGACACTTCAGCAGACATTCAAAATGGCTCCAACGGGTCTTTCCAAGCGTTGAAAGGTGATTACGAGAGAGAAAAGAAGACATTCAAAATATGTGAGTGAGGCAGTGAGTGGCCACACAGTTAAGAGTCAAAGAAGAGTTATGAGCATCAAGATGTTGTACTCTCACTATGCTACATCTTCCCAAATGTGACCATCTCATTAACAGTACTAAGCCTACATGTGAAGGTGTTCCACCCACAACCAGACACTCCGCCTACCAGACCTTGTCTCCCCCTGCCAGCACCAGATGTGGGGTTTCAGTGTGGCGGTAATGAAAGACCCTGCTGTTCTGGACAGCGGCCATATGCATTCACACAGACATGACAGCCTCCTCCCACAGAGAGCAAAGGAAGGAGCAGGGGGGAAAAAGCCCCTCTCCAAACACCTTTCATGTGCCTGGCTTGGCTGTGTGCTTATACTGTTCTATCATCCTGTGGTTGCTTTGCCTTGGCTGGGACTGGGAGGGAGGGAGGAAGGGAGGGAGGAGACCTGGCTAAGACATCATGCACATGTGATTCAGAGTCAGTGAACCCTAGTGTGAACACCAGTGTGGACTCAATGTGAGCATGAAGTGGTGACTGACAGTGTCAATCCTCTATGGATGGATGAATCAGGATGTAAACAAGACTGAGAAGGCAGCAATTCAAAATGTTATTTTGTTGTTTTTGTTGTTTACCCAGATGGTACATAGTTTGGCTGTGATTTATGTATAAAGATTGATGAATACAACACCATGTATTCAATAGAGAATTGTCAATTTGCCTACTTTTGTCTTAGATAAGAAGCGATGTGTGATACACTGCCTTCATCTTTTCATTGGGATTCTAAGCTCTTCCACTCTGGGCGGCTGTGTTGCATTCAGCTACCCTTTCACAGGACTCCACCATTCTGGTTCTTGTTAGCGTCATTATCCAAGTTCAAGCCTCTCAACTCTAATGACACACATGTGTCTGTGTTGCTTTCCATTTACAGGCCTTTCTGGGCCAGAAAGAGCCAGAAGCAGATGCATCATGAACATGGTCCAGAGAAGGATGCTAACCCCCCAGGATGCAAAATACAAACTAGAGTTTGGTAAACAACTGACTGTTAGCATTGACAAACTAAAGAACTGTCCTAGAGAAGTAGGCCTATGGGGATTTAGGTGTGAGAAGGATTTGGCAGCAGGGTATTTTTATTTTTTATTTAACTAGGCAAGTCAGTTAAGAACAAATTCTTGTTTACAATGACAGCCTAGGAACAGTGGGTTAACTGCCTTGTTCAGGGGCAGAATGACAGATTTTTACCTTGTCAGCTCAGGGATTCGATTTGGCAATCTTTCAGTTACTGACCCAACGCTCTAACCTCTAGGCTACCTGCCGCCCCAAATATGGCTAGTGACTGTCTGATGACTCTTTCGCTCAATGAAAATCTGCAAACAGATTAAATGTTCATCATATTTCAATATCTCTGGAAACTGCGTTGTACAGTACCTGCTTGAATCTGGTTTTGTGGGTGTGGAGATCCGTACATTCCAGCTCTCTCTGACAGGTGAGCACATTGGCAGCAAAACTACCACCTGGAAGAAACAAACAAATAAAAATATAAAGTCTATGTCCTGCATAACACTATGTTTGAGAGACATATATTTTGAGACTTTCCTAAAGGTGATTCTTACCTTCAGGATTTTCTCTGCGTTTACTGGCTATCCAAATTATGCATGGAATGGAAACATAAAAGAGAGAAAGAAAATATTGTTACATTTTGGTTATTAAGAGATATACAGTAGCCAGCCTCTGAAACGAAATACTAAGTCTTACCATGTTTTGATTGGAGTTTGCCCATTTTTCTTTATATTTCCTCTCGTGCCTTGAACCTTCATCTATTTGCGCATTGATCAAGACGTCTTCATCATCTCCCATTGATAACAACAAAGAAAGTTGTATCCTGTATGCACCGATATGTCGATTTTGCCATCAAGTTATTATAGGGTTGAGATAGACAAGAGGACCGACGCTTCGTGAAGGTGCACACAAGTATGTTGGACAGAGAGAACTTGAGGAGTTTATTATGGAAAATAAACGAATAATCAATATACCTAGGATACAGCACATCCTGCTGGCCATTCCGGGAAAGTATTTTCTCCATTTTTATTGAGCGCATACAACAAATTAGCTCACAGTGACATAATTTAACGCGTGCATGATGTGTCTTTCGTGTAAACATAAAATAAGAGCCCTTCATTATACAAACGTTTTATTTGTTTAGTATCTAGATCGCTGTTTCCCTAAATAGGCTACTGTATATTGGCGCGGCAGGTAGCCTAGTGCGTTGGGCCAGTAACCTAAAGGTTGCAGATCGCATCCCCGAGCTGACAAGGTAAAAATCTGTCGTTCTGCCCCTGGACAAGGCAGTTAACCCACTGTTCCTGGGCCGTCATTGTAAATAAGGATTTGTTTTTAACTGACTTGCCTAGTTAAATAAAGGATAAATAAAAAATATATATATATTGCCACCCAGTGGTGTCTGCGTAATTTGCGGCATATAATGTCTATCTTCAGGAACGAGCCCTTTCTGGTCAAAGATTCCTCAACATTCTTCATAATATTTCTAACGGGGTTGGTGAGACAAACGCGGTAAACGCCTCCCACTCCCCAACTTTTCACTCCCTAAATGTTCACTCTCCAACCCCTCCCACTCCCCAACCTCTCCCACTCCACAACCCTTCACTCCCCAACCCCTCCCACTTCCCAACCCCTCCCACTCCCCAACCCCTCCCACTCCACAACCCTTCACTCCCCAACCCCTCCCACTTCCCAACCCCTCCCACTCCCCAACCCCTCCCACTCCACAACCCTTCACTCCCCAACCCCTCCCACTTCCCAACCCCTCCCACTTCCCAACCCCTCCCACTCCACAACCCTTCACTCCCCAACCCCTCCCACTTCCCAACCCCTCCCACTCCCCAACCCCTCCCACTCCACAACCCTTCACTCCCCAACCCCTCCCACTTCCCAACCCCTCCCACTCCACAACCCTTTACTCCCCAACCCCTCCCACTCCACAACCCTTCACTCCCCAACCCCTCCCACTCCCCAACCCCTCCCACTCCACAACCCTTCACTCCCCAACCCCTCCCACTCCCCAACCCCTCCCACTTCCCAACCCCTCCCATGCCCCAACCCCTCCCACTCCACAACCCTTCACTCCCCAACCCCTCCCACTTCCCAACCCCTTCCACTTCCCAACCCCTCCCACTCCCCAACCCCTCCCACTCCACAACCCCTCCCACTTCCCAACCCCTCCCACTTCCCAACCCCTCCCACTCCACAACCCTTCACTCCCCAACCCCTCCCACTTCCCAACCCCTCCCACTCCCCAACCCCTCCCACTCCACAACCCCTCCCACTCCCCAACCCCTCCCACTTCCCAACCCCTCCCATGCCCCAACCCCTCCCACTCCACAACCCCTCCCACTCCCCAACCCCTCCCACTTCCCAACCCCTCCCATGCCCCAACCCCTCCCACTCCACAACCCCTCCCACTCCACAACCCTTCACTCCCCAACCCCTCCCACTCCCCAACCCCTCCCACTTCCCAACACCTCCCACTTCCCAACCCCTCCCACTCCCTAACCCCTCCCACTCCCCAACCCCTCCCACTCCCCAACCCCTCCCACTTCCCAACCCCTCCCACTTCCCTCCCACTCCCCAACCCAACCCATCCCACTCCCCAACCCCTCCCACTTCCCAACCCCTCCCACTCCCCAACCCCTCCCACTCCCCAACCCCTCCCACTTCCCAACCCCTCCCACTTCCCAACCCCTCCCACTCCCCAACCCCTCCCACTTCCCAACCCCTCCCACTCCCCAACCCCTCCCACTCCCCAACCCCTCCCACTTCCCAACCCCTCCCACTCCCCAACCCCTCCCACTTCCCAACCCCTCCCACTCCCCAACCCCTCCCACTTCCCAACCCCTCCCACTTCCCAACCCCTCCCACTCCCCAACCCCTCCCACTTCCCAACCACTCCCACTCCACAACCTAATCATGCTTGTACTGTAGATACCCTCCTCTCTCTCTCTCTCTCTCTCTCTCTCTCTCTCTCTCTCTCTCTCTCTCTCACTTCATTATAAGTCATCTTAATTCTTAATTCCTCCGACTTTGATTGAGAAAAGAAACGTTAGAACTGTCAACTATACGTTAATGCCCCTGGTCTTTCTTCTGTTACTATTTGTTGTGTTGGTTTGTTGCTATGGCCCAAGATGAGTGTGTGATGTTTCAAGGAGTGATATTGAGACCATAGAAATAGAATCCATTTCTATGAGTGAGTCATCTGCTCAGTGGTCCCCTGTGTTTGTGATGGTGGGACATCTGCTCAGTGGTCCCCTGTGTTTGTGATGGTGGGACATCTGCTCAGTGGTCCCCTGTGTTTGTGATGGTGGGACATCTGCTCAGTGGTCCCCTGTGTTTGTGATGGTGGGACATCTGCTCAGTGGTCCCTTGTTTTTGTGATGGTGGGACATCTGCTCAGTGGTCCCCTGTGTTTGTGTCTGATGTCTCTGTTGATGTCCTGTCTGTGTCTGTCAGGTGTTTGCAGTGTTTGGCTTGACCCTGTTCAGTGCTGCTGTCCCATCAGCCTTTGGCGACCTGTCTTTGGCCCTTTACACCCTCTTCTTCTGCATCCCTAGGACGGATGGATGGCCATCTACAGGGAGTTTGTGGAGTAAGAGACACAAGGCCCTACATTTCCCCTTAACCAAGTTCATACAGTATGAGTCCTTGGATAAAGACTACATTTCCTCTATCCAGTTCATACAGTATGAGTCCTTGGATAAAGACTACATTTCCTCTATCCAGTTCATACAGTATGAGTCCTTGGATAAAGACTACATTTCCTCTATCCAGTTCAGACAGTATGGGTCCTTGGATAAAGATTTTGAAAAGCAAGAAGAGATTATGTTATTAATCAAATGGGGCTTAAAATGTCGCAATAGAGTGAAAAAGCTTTTGTGAAAATACCAATATATTGTTGACATATTTCTATGTATTTTGTCCCAATGTGGTAAGAGTTGTCCTTTCTGTCTGCACAGTAGTGATGAGGGGCTGATGTACGGACCGTCTCTACTTCTTCATTTTCACCAATCTCCTCGTCGCCGTGGTAACCACCAACCTGGAGGTATAGATGGTCGACTATGACGACAAGAACTCTAATGAGTCACGTTAGTGTTATTCATACCAAGGCTCTGTTGTTGATGACAGAGGGGGGTGGGAGTTGTGTGATGAATTTTGTGTCTTCCACATTGTTGTATACTGATTATTACTACACGCTGCCTTTCAAAATCATCAATACGACCACTCCTCTTTCGTTGTTTTCAATCACATATTACCAGCCGGTGGATTAAGTTCTCTCTCCCTACATACCACACCAAACTCATTCCTCAACACCTTCATTCTCCCACAGATTATACCGGAAGATACGGGAGTCCTGACGGACCAGGGCAGAGGTGGTGACCAGGACAACATGACCCGGCGCCAGATGACCTGAAAGAACCTGACCATGGACACCTTGGAGGAGCTGGCCCTTGTCATGGCTGCTATGCAGAAGAACATGGCTGCCTACAGGGAGATATGGCAGGAGCTAGACAGGTAGTGTAACGAAAGCCTCTGTTTGTTTTAGCGAGAAGCTATTGAAGCCCCTATTTTTTTTCTTCATCGTCCATCACAGTAACTGATTCTGAGTTATTGTGATACCAAGAAATTATACATTTTTCAATCACTATTTCTCTGAATTCAATGAAAGCCCAACATGTTTACCTTATAAAGATAGTCTTCAATGAAATAAAATCTTATTTCACTCTTTGGACAGTGGAAGAACTGTAGGTATATTTCAGACCACGTGCATGTGTTTATCCACAGTATAGTGGAGAAGGTGCACAGCCTGTCATTCAACGTACAGCAAGAGGTGATGATGAGGAACCATATGACTGCAACCCTCCAGGACAAAATATTGAATAATGATATTGCCACCGGCCATACTGGAGACATACTGTCCACCCTCATCACCCTGGAGAAGGTAAGAAGGCAGTGGACATGGCACTATTCCCCATATAGTGCACTAATTTTGATCAGAGCCTTATGGGTGCTCAATAGATTCAATGACTCTTCCTGGAGTTGTCTATAACTTTTATTCACTGTTCTGTTACTAATGTCAGTTGTGTGTCAGGCTCATCAAATCCAATGTATTTATAAAGCTCTTTTTACATCAGCAGATGGCACAAAGTGCTTATACAAAAACCCACCCTAAAACCCCAAACAGCAAGCAATGCAGATGTAGAAGCACGGTGGCTAGGAAGAACTTCCTATAAAGGGAGGAGCCTAGGAAGAAACCTAGAGAGGAACCAGGCTCTGAGGGGTGGCCAGTCCTCTTCCGGCACAGCCAGTGCTTATACAAAAACCCACCCTAAAACCCCAAACAGCAAGAAATGCAGATCTAGAAGCACGGTGGCTAGGAACAACTTCCTAGAAAGGCAGGAGCCTAGGAAGAAACCTAGAGGAACCAGGCTCTGAGGGGTGACCAGTTTTAACAGCCATTTGGCTTCACTGATTAGCTGAAATGATCTCAAAGATAATGATAGGTTTCACATTTGCACATGCAGCTCAATGTTGACCATGTACTGTGAAATCAAGGGGGATTTGGTTTTTTTTTATAAAAAAGATTGGAGATTTTTGGGGGGTAAATGATCATAAAGGTCTCACAGTGTCTCAAAAATATACTCAAAGGGATATAACTTGGACGCTATTAACAGCTTATTTCTAAATAAATGTTCTTTATTTAAAAATGTTAGTTGGTCTCGATCTAATATTCGTTAAACACTTCACATGAATGACACAGATGTCTAAAGAAAATTAAGTTGGTTGTTTTAAAAGCATTCTAGTAGACAAAACTTTTGAAAATGTATTTTCCACATTACTGAATATAAAAGTCCATCCCATGTCTGACGGTGTCATCTCTGGATGATCATTTCATGGGTAGTTATCGTACTGTTCAAGATGCTACATTTAGATTGGTTTGTAAACATCCAGTTTCCACATTCAAAGACTAATAATGTGTCTTATACAGTCTAAAACTTGTCTCCATTATATTACAAAAATGTACATGCGTCCGTTAGCAAGCTAACAGACAAAGTTCATATCTTCATGGTAAATGGCCCAGCAGCTAATTGCTGTTGCCAAAAGATTCTTTGATAGCGATGGCCGGCGTGGGTCCAATATGGGTCCAGATGTAGCCTTTCTCTGGACGGATAGGAATGGTGGGGAAAGGACAGCTCCTGGACTTGAAGTACTCCGAGGGGGCGTGGCACACAAACTCCAGGTACTCCATCTTCCTGGGAAAATCCTCCTCTGGACCTATAGAAGTCAGATAATCAGTAACAGAAACATTATCGGCTAGTTGTGGTCTTTGAGTCTACTGTGACATTACTCACATTTACACAATGTGCAAAGAGACATAACTTATTTCTGTATTCTCAAATGTAACTTTCAAAAATGTGACGTAAATTCAATCATCACTCACCAACAATGTAAGTGGCAGGATCAAACAGGTCCTTAGGACTGGCCTGGGTTGGTATCAACCAAGTCAAGGCTGCACTCTTCTCACAGTATTGGTCCTGGACAAAACCTCTGATCTGTGCATAGTATGGCCTCCCATCATCCTCATCTGTAACTTTGATGACATCCCCTATCTGATAATACACACCCTGCACAATGACAAAAGATGATAACTATTGCTGACAGTTAAACATATCTGTGGCATACAATATATAAACAGATATGTTTATGTTTGCTAACATACAGTACTGAATGATTTTTTTCAAGTAAACATACTGTACCTTATAAAAGACTGATTCTGATGTGATGATAGTGGAAACAGATTCTGGTGCTTTGATTGGCTGTGGAAGAAATCACATTTTGAAGCGCTTCAATTAGAACAATTGTCTGACAATCCAACACAAAGATAACAGAGTTCCTGTGTATTGAATCAATGGTACTGACATTTTTTAGTTTGAAGATGTGTCTTCTTCCTTTTCCTTTGGTAGAGACCTTTTTTTCGGTAGCAGGGGTTTTGTACTTGGTGCTCCTCAACCGTGCTGATCTCCTGTGGATCTCTTGTTTAGACTGTGGGCAAGATGTGTCAAATACCAGTTTTACATCTCCATCAGGATGACAATGTGGATCACACATGCCTATATGATTGATCTCTGCTTTGCTTTGGAAGTAGAACAGTATGGAGGTACAGCCACTAAGGGGAACACAGTGCAGTGCAGGCCTATGTATATTGTATATGCGCTAACCTGCTTGCCCCCGCCATTATTCTGCTGTGTGTTGGAGGACGCAGAGGGTCCAGATGCTCCACTGCTGGTGCTCTTCCCCGTACAGTTATTGCACAGAATCTCTCCTTGGTTTCCCTTTTTCCACATAGACGATGAGTTTGTTTTGCAGACAGCGCAACATGGTTTCAAACCCAGCGGCATCGTGATAGAAAAAAACGTAGGCCAGCGAAATGAACGCAGAGGCTGGCTAACAACATCAGCAACAACAACAAATCCGCTCTTTACGGACGGACTTAGACAAACAGCTACAGCATGCAAATCAAATACAACCAGCACTAAGCTAGATCTAAAGGAACAACACAAATGGCTACATCGATTTAGCCCAGACAGCTAACTAACCAGTCTGTAAAAATGTCTTCTTCTTTCAAGTTCAGCTAGCTAGTGTGGGCCGCACTAAGCCAAGTGTAATGCTCCACCTACTGTGGTGGCGTGTATCGACAGCCTTATATCTAGGTATTATATTTATCTAACAGGCAGGCTTATAAACTATCTATCAGCTACTTCTTAGCAAAAAGGAAGCAAAAAAACAACAACAATCATATTGTCTTAAACAGGAGTACATACTGTTGAGGGTTCGTCAACTATGTTTGGCCTCGGCCCAAATTTTTCCTGCGCTAATATCGGCGGGTCAGAACCTAATTAGCATATGATATTAGCACAATGAATTGGCCAACACTACAAATTGAACAACATGTTTAACAAATCCGATTAGTACATAATAAATTCAGTGACAATAACATAATTTTTTCGATCTGATTACGCTCATAAAATCACCATGTCTCTATTCAAATATTATTTTGTCTAATTCTCTGTAGGTTGATTGGTGGGGGAAACAGGTCTACTGTAGACTACACTACTGTTGTAACGTCAACATTCGTTCTGTTCAGAACAATCATATTGATAGCAACAGAAAATGTCGCTCTCAAAACGTATCAAAAGAAAGGTGGATAATGAAAATTGAAGTTTCAGGGAAGAATGTACAGAGATATGCGTTCATCTTACCATCTTTTCCCAATGCCAAGCCAGTGTGTCTTATTTGCAATGAAAATATCGCTGTTTACTAATAATTCAATCTCAGACGTCATTATAAATCTAACCATGGCATATTCTCACTTAAATTTAAACGGGTTAAATCTCCAGTTACAAGGAAGAGGGAAAACAGTTGTGGACATGGTGGAAAAACTTGAGGCCTTCACTTAGGAAGCTTGAGCTGTTCGATTTGGACTTGTCATCTGGAAGGCTACTGCACTTCAGCACACTGAAGAAACGACAGGCAGAGGGACCAGGTCGCAGCATTGACATAGAGGTGATAGAAGATTTCAATTTACAAATTTCAACTTCTCCACCAGATTTGAAGACTACAACATGCCTAAGGATACTGTTATGGGTGTAAGATGGCACAGTGATGCCATCTGTTGGTAAATGTTAATTACTGCAACTCCAGTGTTTTTACCGGTGTGCTTGAAATACCCGGATGTATTGCAATATACTGATCAAGACTGGTTACTCGCATCCATGCCTCTGTCTCGTCATTTAACATTCAAACATGGTGTCAGAGTCGGATAAATAACCATGCGTTCCGCAAATTAGAGCCACCTGTTCTGGTTTACCCCCTGAAAAATGCTTATTTGAGTAAAACTTCGCCTGACGCCGGAATTGTCCTTAGCTAGAGTGAGTTTGCTAGTTAGCTTCAGTGTTGTTAGCACCGATTAGACATGGCAGCGAACATTCCCCCTCCCGCCGTTATGAAGCTTAGCGGAGACTGGAGCACAAACTGGGATACGTTTAGAGGTGAATGGGAGGACTATGCACTAGCAACGGGACTTCTGGAAAAGGACGATGAGGTAGTGGCTGCCACTTTGAGGACTATAATGGGAACAGAATGCCGACACGTATACAAACACAACCTGAACCTAACAGCAGCTCAGCAAGGTAACGCTACAGCTATTCTTGATGCTCTTGAACATTACTTTAAGCCAGCAAAGAACGTTATCTACGAGCGTTATGTTTTCGGTTGTTGCAAACAGGAGGACGGGGAGTCCATTGACAGCTTTGTCACTAGGCTAAGGGAAAAGGCAGCTACATGTGACTATGGTGCTTTAAGAGATGAACTGATCAGAGATAAGCTAGTGCTTGGCATAACTGATGAGGGCACCCGCAGACGTTTGCTGAGACAACGCGACCTGACGCTGGTCTTGGCAGTGGAGACATGCCGTGCAGCAGAGCTTACTGATATACGGATAAGGTCCATGGAACTAGAAAGACAACATATGGACAATGTCAATGCTACATTCAGGCAGCCAGTAAGGAAATTCCCCTTTGCCACAGCTAATGCTAATACTACAGCCAACTCTGCAGCAGACAACCCCAATACGTGGAGATATTGTGGCATTTCTCATGGACGAGGAAAAGAATACTGCCCAGCCTATGGAAAAATATGCAAATCCTGTGGTACAGCTAATCACTTCGCAAGGGTCTGCATGAAAAGCAAGAGAAAGGAGGGTAAAGTGCACTCCATTGAAACAAACACAGATGAAGGGAACAACAGCACAGATGATGTATATGCTAGCGAGTGCATAGGGGCAGTGAGGGCAAAAGGACAAAAGTGGTTTGTCACTCTGCTACTTAATAATAAACCACAGCAATGCCAGCTAGATTCAGGGGCCACATGTAACGTTATGAGCCTTAGAGACAAAAGGAGGCTCGCGCCCAGAGACAAACTCACACAGAGTAGCACCAAGCTGAAACTGTATTCAGGCCAGTTCATGACCTCTTTAGGCCTGTTTGTGACAGTGTGTTTTACGTGGCCAGAAACACACCCTTGAGTTTGAAAAAGTTGAGGCTAGTCAACAGCCATCAATGTCAGGTTCTACATGCGAGCGCCTTGGACTTATTAACTTCACCATCCCAGCTGATCTTAACATTATAGACAATGTCCAGGCTGGGCCCCTGAGCAAGGAGACACTCCTAAGCAAGTACCATGATGTCTTCAATGCACCAGTCGAGTCAGTTCCCGGAGAAGTCCACTTTGAGTTGGACGCAGCAATCCAGCCTGTCCAGTGTGCACCCCGCAATGTACCAGTGGCCATGAAAGCAGCTACAAAGGCTCAGCTTGACAAATACGAAGCAGATGGCCACATGATATCCGTCACCGAGCCTACAGACTGGATAAGTAATATGGTCATCGTCAAGAAACCAGACAAGCTACGGATATGCATTGATCCTAAACACCTCAACCGGGCTCTGAGACGCTCACATTACATTATGCCCACATTGGAGGATGTTCTTTACAAGCTCCCAAAGGCCAGAGTCTTCACGCTCGTGGACGCCAGAGATGCCTTCCTGCAGTGCAAGCTCGACGAGCCCAGCAGCTACATGACCACCTTTTGGACACCCTGGGGCAGGAAGAGGTGGTTGAAGCTCCCGTTTGGTGTCTCCGTGGCCCCAGAGGTGTATCAGCGGAAACAGCATGAGCTGTTGATGGGACTCAGTGGCGTGGAACCCATAGCAGATGACATCCTCGAAGTGGGCTGTGGGGACAGTGATGAGGAAGCAGAATGTGACCATGACGCCAAGCTGCTGGCCCTGATGGTCAGATGCAGACAGGTCAAAAAAGCATAAAAAAGCTTCAGTTTAAAGTGCCAGAGGTCCGCTTTCATGGGAACATCTTGTCCTCCACTGGATTGAAGGCGGATCCTGAAAAAGTGAAGGCTGTCTTGGAAATGCCCCACCCATCTGACGTGAAGGCAGTGCAGCGCTTCGTCGGATTCGTCACCTACCTGGCCAAGTTCCTACCGCGGCTCTCTGAAGTGTGTGAGCCACTAAGGAGGCTCATGGACAAGGACACCATCTGGCATTGGCTCCCAAAACATGACGCAGCGGTGAGGGAAATAAAACAACTGGTCACCCAGACACCTGTACTGCGATACTACGATGTGTCAAAACCTGTCACGATTCAGTGACTCAAGCCAGTATGGACTTGGCTGTTGCCTCATGCAGGAGGGCCAGCCTGTGGCATTCAGCTCTAGGGCACTCACCCCAACAGAGCAGAACTATACCCAGATAGAGAAGGAGTGCCTCAGCATTGTGTTTGCATGCCAACGCTTCCACCACTATCTGTACGGGCGCGACAATATTACCGCAGAGACAGATCACAAGCCCCTTATTGCTATATTCAGCAAGCCTCTCCTGAATGCCCCGAAACGACTGCAGAGCATGCTACTGGCCCTACAAAACTACAACCTCAAGGTGGTGTATAAGCCAGGGCCAGAGATGTATGTGAGTGACACGCTCAGCAGGGCTACTGCATCAGGCACTCACACAAGCTCCATGCATGAACGACACACAGTGTGCAGCTTACAAACAGAGCAAGTGGATGTTGAACACATCAACCAGGCTGACTACCTCAATGTCACGGACCAGCGCCTTATACAAATCAGACAGCACACAGACAGGGACGAGCAACTCCAGGCATTGAGGTCTGTGATTCTGATGGGCTGGCCCGACTGCAAGGAAGAAACTGCTTTAGCTGTCAGAGATTATTGGCCAGTCAAAGAGGAGCTCAGTGTTCAAAACGGAGTAATATTCAAGGGTCAGAGAGTCGTTATTCCCCGGTCTCTGCGCCCTGAGATGTTGGCGCGCGTGTACTCAAGTCACATAGGAGGTGAGGCCTGTTACAGACAAGCACGTGACACACTGTATTGGCCAGGAATGCAGAGTGAAATCAAAGACTATGTCAGTAAATGCACAATCTGCAATGAATATGCCACTGAGCAACAGAGAGAGACGATGATGTCCCACGAGCTACCGATGCGCCCCTGGCAGATAGTAAGTCTAGATCTCTTCCAGCACAGTGGCAAAGACTTTCTGCTGGTAGTCGATCATTACTCAGACTTCTGGGAGATTGACCTCCTCCCCGACCTCTCAGCAGAGACAACAATCAAACGCTGCAAGGCTCAGTTTGCCCGCTATGGCCAGCCAGATAGGGTAATTTCAGACAATGGACCCCAATTCTCCGGAGTTGAGTTCCGAAAATTTGCTGCAGATTGTGAATTCGAGCACGTCACTTCATCACCACGACACCCAAAAGCTAATGGGAAGGCGGAGTCCGCAGTCAAAATCGCAAAGAACCTCTGCAAAAAAGCTCTGCGAGAGGGCAAAGATGCCTGGAAAGCAATCCTGCAGTGGCGCAATACCCCGACAGAAGGCATGGATAGCAGCCCGGCCCAGCGCCTCATGGCACGGCGCTTAAAAGCAGCTCTACCAGCAGCCAGCACTCTCCTGGAGCCATGTGTGGTGACAGACGTGCTGGTGAAGCTACGTCACAGAAGACAGGTCTCCAAGTTCATCTATGACAAATCAGCAAAAGACTTACCTGAGCTCAGGGTGGGTGAAACGGTGCGGATGAAGCCACTACCAGGGGACCGGACTGGCCTCTGGAGACTCGGATCCTGTGTACAGAAAGTGGCACCACGCTCCTACTTGGTCGAGGTGAATGGATCACGGTACCGTCGTAACAGGGTTGACCTTCGGATTGCTGAGCCAGCACCTACTCAGAACCCTGATGGTCAAAGGGGTCGCATGACAAAAGACAGAACCCCAGCAAGTCACATGGGGCCTGAGGCACTTGGCGAAGAGCCAGGGGATCACAGGTCGGCCGCTCCCTTGCCCATCAATACTCCCCTTAGATAGTCAGGTGACGCCTGTGCGGGAACCCGCAGTCCTCGCAGACAAGCCCCCTGTCTTTTCACGCTGTGGGCGTCTGTCCCAGCCACCAAAAAGACTTAATCTGTAGGTTTCCCATTAGGGATTGTTGACAGACAGAGATAAAAGTGAAGAGAGTATCAAAATGTGTTAAGTTGTTACCTGAAAAAAAAAAAAATACTAAACTGTTCATGTTGGAAATTATTACTAGGTTTGTTTTGTTAGTGAATTGACAGCTCCTGTCCTATTTTATAAAAGGAAAGATGTTATGGGTGTAAGATGGCACAGTGATGCCATCTGTTGGTAAATGTTAATTACTGCAACTCCAGTGTTTTTACCGGTGTGCTTGAAATACCCGGATGTATTGCAATATACTGAACAAGACTGGTTACTCGCATCCATGCCTCTGTCTCGTCATTTAACATTCAAACAGATACCACTGCGTTTGTACGTAAACCTTTCACAGTCCGCCCAGGTGGAGAAGTCTCCTCCCTTGCTAAGAAAACGATACCCTCGCTGGATGAGACCGCAATTCAAACTCAGCTGATTGAATTCCAGACATCCAGCCATCTCAGGGATGCACTCCGAATCCTTGTGTGCGTTTTGGATGGCATGCTCAGAGGAATACAGCACAATAAAGAAACTTGCATTTGATGAACTAACATCAAGTCCTCATTTTCCTCTACGAACGCAATATAGACTCATGACAGGAACCTTTCAGCACCACAAAATGGTCCGCTGCCTGCTTTATTATATGACTGTCTCCTGCATTCTCTCTCCTGATGAAATAAGTTAAAATGCAACTTTTGCCTTATTTAGGGAGAGTAACTTCCTTCTTGAGACATTACATTTGGGAGTTTTTGCATCTCGAGTCCTTGATTTTTTTTATTAGAATTTTTTTATTATTTATTTAATGAAAAAAAAATTATTTATTTATTTGGGGGGGCAAATAATATTTCTGGTGGGCCAGATTTGACCCGCGCGCCGTAAGTTGGGGAACCCTGCTCTACTGGTAGAGATACTTGATAAAGATGTATATAAGGAAATTATGCCAATATGTTACTTTTCCCTCTGCTAAAATGTACTGGAATGCAGCCCTAGGACAAGTGAACTGGAACAAAGTTTCGTTGTTGTCTGGTAAATATTGTATATCTAATAAGGTGAAAGAAGTATCATACAAACTCATTCATAGAATCTACCCTGTAAAGACCTTTATTATACACAGATTTAAAATAGCTATTGATAACAAATGTGTATTTTGTGATTGTGACCCAGAGACTCTTGACAATTTATTTTGGGACTGCTCAGTTAGAATATTTTATTTTAAAAGAAACAACTATTAATGTTAATTTGAAAGACTCTGATATTATGTTTTATTTTGAACCAAATGATATGGACCCAGATTTAACTATCATTGTTAATTTGTTTATGTTTCATGGAAGATTCTTTGTCCATAAAATGAAGTGGGCAGAGAACAAACCCCTTTTCACATAATTTAAGATAGAATTGAAATATTATTTTGAAATTATCAGTAAATGTAAAAACAAAAAAGCAATACGCACCATAAAAGTATTTAACAAATTGAAAATGAATCTTGATATGTAATACCCCTGTTTGTTAGGTTTTTTACTCTTGTTTGTATATTTCAGTTTTTTTTTTGTATTTGTTGTGTTCATAAATAAAAAAAAATTTTTAAAAAATATAATAATACTTGTTAAAGATTTGTGGGGAAATGGGAGAAGAAAAAAAACTAACCAACGCCACGTCACTGCTCTAAAAGGAGTGGGGTACTTCCGCTCTTCGCAAGTGTTTATCAACGGTGTGCCCTTACTACTGAGAAACAGACTTATCAAGATGTCGGGCAACAACGTGGAAGAGAAAGTGAATCATGCATCTAACAGCAAAGGCATCTCTCTTCCAATGACTCGTGTGAAACTGATCATGAAAAGTTCTCCCGACGTCTCAAGCATCAACCAAGAGGCTCTTCTCCTCACCACCAAAGCAACAGTAAGTTTAGTTCAATCGGCAGTTTGTTTATTGGTTTAGCTATGCTAGCTAGCTAATGGTACGTATTAGCTAGGCCTACAAGGTAATTTTGCAGTAAGGTCTGAAATGAATGTATACATATACAGACAGTACTAACTATCTACTTTCATAAATTGAAACTTTAATCTCGAAGATTACTGTACTTGTCAAGGTAGGTAACTAACACTGAATGGCTGTAACAGTTAGCTAACTAACGTTCACCCCGAAGTGACATTACTGTTGCACATAAAGTGGAAATATATTTGGCTGTAACTTCAACCAAAATAGGATGTACAGTTATCCCGAAATGAATGCAGGGCCTAAAATTAACACCCGCCAAATACGGGTAGATTTTTGTCATTGGCGAGTAAGAATGTCTAATTCACTAGCCATGTTGGCGGGGAGGTCACACTCAGGGCTCTGAGTGCGAGCGTGTAAGTATGGGTACGTTGTGATTTATACCAAAATAAATGCTGCAGTTGTTTTCAAAGTATTTCTCCCGTTTTTGTTTCGTATCTGGTCATGCACAAAGATCTGAATTCTAACGTCAAATCTATCCCACCTCGCGCAGCAACACTGCCTGTATCTACCGGCCACAGTGGCTGTTATACACAAACGTTTTAGTCTGGACTCCCAAGTGGCGCAGCGGTCTAAGGCACTGCATCTCAGTGTCACTACAGTCCCTAGTTCGAATCCAGGCTGTATCACATCCGACCGTGATTGGCCCAGCGTCGTCTGGGGAAGGCCGTCATTGTAAATACTGACTTGCCTAGTTAAATACCATTTTAAGTATTTTCTACCATATAGGATGTGTAGACAGGACTGAAAAACAGCTTCTATCTCTTCTTCGATGAGGCTTAACCATGGTTGGCATCCAAAATATATTGCATTACTGCCACCTACTAGACTAGACCTCCCCTGCCTCTTTTTCCCTCCATTCCTCATCTCTATTCCAAGTATACATATCCTTATGATAATACTGCACTACTCCTGACATACAGTTAAAGTCAGAAGTTTACCTACACTTAATTGGAGTCATTAAAACTCGTTTTTCAACCACCCCATAAATTTCTTGTTAACAAACTATAGTTTTGGCAAGTCGGTTAGGACATTACTGTGTGCATAACAAGTAATTTTTCCAACATTTGTTTACAGACAGATTATTTCACTTATAATTCACTGTATCACAATTCCAGTGGGTCAGAAGTTTACATACACTCAATTAGTATTTGATAGCGTTGAACTTGGGTCAAATGTTTCGGGTAGCCTTCCACAAGCTTCCCACAATAAGTTGGGTGAATTTTGGCCCATTCCTCCTGACAGAGCTGGTGTAACTGAGTCAGGTTTGTAGGCCTCCTTGCTCGCACATGTTTTTTCAGTTCTGCCCACACATTTTCTATAGGATTGAGGTCAGGGCTTTGTGATGGCCACTCCAATACCTTGACTTTGTTGTCCAAATGCGGCCAAGCTTTTACTTCCTGACTGACGTCTTGAGATGTTGCTTCAATATATCCACATTTTCCTGCCTCATGATGCCATCTATTTTGTGAAGTGCACCAGTCCCTCCTGCAGCAAAGCACCCCCGCAACATGATGCTGCCACCCCCGTGCTTCACGGCTGGGATGGTGTTCTTCGGCTTGCAAGCCTCCCCCTTTTTCCTCCAAACATAACGATGGTCATTATGGCCAAACGGTTCTATTTTTGTTTCATCAGACCAGAGGACATTTCTCCAAAAAGTAAGATCTTTGTCCCCATGTGCAGTTGCAAACTGGAGTCTGGCTTTTTTTATGGCGGTTTTGGAGTAGTGGCTTCTTCCTTGCTGAGCGGCCTTTCAGGCTATGTCGATATAGGACTCGTTTTACTGTGGATATAGATACTTTTGTACCTGTTTCCTCCAGCATCTTCACAATATCCTTTGCTGCTGTTCTGGGATTGATTTGCACTTTTCGCACCAAAGTACGTTCATCTCTAGGAGACAGAACACGTCTCCTTCCTGAGCGGTATGACGGCTGCGTGGTCCCATGGTGTTTATACTTGCGTACAGATGAACGTGGTACCTTCATGCGTTTGGAAATTGCTCCCAAGGATGAACCAGACTTGTGGAGGTCTACAATTATTTTTCTGAGTTCTTGGCTGATTTTCTTTTGATGTTCCCATGATATCAAGCAAAGAGGCACTGAGTTTGAAGGTAGGCCTTGAAATACATCCACAGGTACACCTCCAATTGACTCATTATGACAATTAGCCTATCAGAAGCTTCTAAAGCCATGACACCATTTTCTGGAATTTTCCAAGCTGTTTAAAGGCACAGTCAACTTAGTGTATGTAAACTTCTGATCCACTGGAATTGTGATTCAGTGAAATAATCTGTCTGTAAACAATTGTTGGAAAAATTACTTGTCATGCACACAGATGTCCTAACCGACTTTCTAAAAATATAGTAAGTTAACAAGCCATTTGTGGAGTGGTTGAAAAAAATGAGTTTTAATGACGCCAACCTAAGTGTATGTAAACTTCCGACTTCTTCAACTGTATTTATATTCCAGACTCTGACGTTGCTCTTTCTAATATATATTTTTTAATTACATTTTGGGGATTTTCGTGTATTGTTGGGTATATTACTGCACTGTTGGAGGTAGAAAGCGTTTCGCTAGACTTGCGATAACATCTGTGGAATATGTGTAGGTGACCAATAAAATGTGATTTGCCCCTCAACTTACTTTACGTGGCTGTAGTGTAGCCTCCATCAGAGCCTTGTAAAGAGAAGACTGCCCTCCATCCTAATGGTGTCACTGGTAATGATAGGGAACTGTCCCATGTAATAAGTTGATTCATCTCTCTTTTAGGAACTGTTTGTTCAGCATCTAGCTCTGTCCTCATTCAACAATGGTTCAGGGAAAGACCAGACCCTCTTGTACAGTGATCTGGCCAATACTGTTGAGGAGAAAGAGACTTTTCAGTTTCTCACGGGTAAGAACTCTCTCACAGAACCTTCTTTACTATTATGTATTGATTTTTACAAAATAAATTCACTCTTTATGCGATGCACAATGCAGAGAACACTGGAATAATTATAATTGAATTACCATAGTGAATTATTGTAATGTTTGTCAATTAATCCCATAAGGGATGGGTTGGTGATTTGACAAAACATTTTTTTGAATGAAATGTTATTTAATACATTCGTCACCACCAGTTGACTGTCCTTCTCTTCTCTCTGAATGAACATGGGCGATCATGACACTGAAAAAGCTAATATTTGTATCTGTTCCGTATACCGTTTGCAGATATCCTACCAAAGAAGATCTTGGTTCGGGATTACCTGAAGCTTCTAGAAGAAAATCCAATTGAGGAAGCAGACAATTGAAGCAAAACCCCTTGAAGCAACAGTGGTTGTGTTGCTAGCATGGAGTCTGAATATTTTTCTCCAGCTCATTCCTGAAGTAGACCACATTCATACCACTTCCATTCAATGGCATTGTGTAGGCCTACATCTTGATCTCTGAGATTTACTACAGCATATTATGTTTACTACAATTAAGTTGCCTAGTCATCTGCATGCTGAGCATCCAGTTTTGGGTCAGAAAGAATCAGTATGTGAAATTACTACAGATAAAGCGTTAAAATCATATTTATATGTTGACCATGATACCCCCCCGTCACAGCAATAACCTGCTGCCAAAGAGAAACATTTCTGTACTCCCCCAGGGTTTGATACCAGCTGATGCAATTAGTGCACAGAGATGAGGGCTTTCATTTGTTTTGGGCATTATGTTTTACAGGAGACCTTGAAGCAAAGGGGGAACAGATCAGGTGCTTTTTTTTCAACAATGTCTTCCATACAAGCGACGCAGTTCTCAGGTCGAAATAAATTTGCCGCATTGGTTGTAGCCTTTTATAAAGAGGAACACCTATGCACAGCCTTTGCTAATGGTCTTTTATTCATATACCCAATGAAATCTGCAGAAATATAGACATGCAAACTGATTTCTTACAGCATTTGAATGGGGTATGTGACTAAGGAATATACAGACTTTAGATTTTTGCTGTGTTTAGTGTGATCTATTTTCTATATTACTCATAAGTACTTTCAGTCCTGGGTGGCTGCAGGCAGCACTTATTTAAATCTTCTCTTATTTTTTTTTTGTAACAGCTCCTCTCCGATTGCAATGTAAGTTATGCTACAGTAGGCATTGCCATATTTTTAGGTTTTTCATGTGAAATTGTCATACTGACTTACTACATTTATTGAATCAAAGTCTAAATATGCTACTGTGTGTCTTTGTGTCAAGAAACTACAAAGCAAGGTCCTGTAATATGCTGTCTCAAGAATGCACTGAACTAAGTAGCCTAACTGTCCAATTAAAACACAACTTCATATTCTGTTAACTCATACCCAAATAAATGTTGTTGACTCATCCTATACTCATATTTGTGGCCAAAGCATAAATTGAAGAAACCCCCCCCACAAAATCCCCCTCCTCAAACTCAATTGCATACTCCTGACATCCTCTCTTCTCGCCTCCTTCTCAAATTCCATTGGATGTGAAAGCCAGAGGTCCCGCCTCTCTGACCTTCTCCAATGGGTTTTGAGAAGTGTGCAATTGAGATTCTATTGTATCGCAAACAGAAGTCAACATTTTTGGGGGGTTTCCATTTCCTCAGTGGATGACGTCATCTTCAGGAGGATGAGCTGGCCAATCTACTTGCACCATTCTGTTGTTCGGGTACTTAACTTGATAACCGTTAAATAACATTTTTTTGAAGGAAAACAATCACTCATATTGTAATTATAGGTCATATTTAATAGAAATCAGGAAACACTGGACAGTTTAACAGCTATGAATATATTTTTTCTACAAGAGTGAAAAACAGCAATTTCGATCCCACCTAACTAATGATACTTGCCTTTTCTATGTTTTTGTACCATAGTTTAGTTTTATTAATAAATTAAATCCTCTTCATGCTACACAGACTATTCATCATTCCCTATTTGTGTTGAAATACTGTAGATACAAGTTTGCCTCTACAACAATGTTATGCCATACACTGAGTGTCACACACAGCTGTACTTCATTCAATAAAACATCTCTTTATGGTACAGGTCTGAAGCCTGGGAGAATAAACAGATTTTATTGCCATCAAAATACCCCTGATGCTGTAGGCTTTGCATACAGTTTGGATTTTAGGTACATGTGACACCTAATAGGAATGTGACGCTATGGAGGAATAAAAGGCAAAGAATACAGTACATATACAAAGAAAGTGCACCTCTTGCTTTGTACAGGGTTTCCTACCCTGAATCTGTATGCATTGTTAGTGGAATATATTACATGGTACGGTTCATTCAATGTAAAAAGCCTAAAGAACATATTCGCTGTGCCACTTGTTTTTCAAGTCCGAGTTGCATGATATAAAGACCACTCTAGGCTAGAGAACTGTTTCTCTAGGAGGGATGCCACGTGGTCTTTCCTGTTGATTGAGTCCTTTGTGTTGGCAATGTGCTCCTTTATACTAGAAACACAACATCAATCACAAAAGGTTCTTATAAACCTAAAAACGGGTTCCTAGTCCAACAATCCTTTTGCACAACGATGCACTCATGGAACTTCTAAATATTTACATCTGAGAGGTTACCAGCGGGATTGGTTCAAGCTGTATCGTACTAGAAAGATGTGGGGAGGACTGAAGATGTAGAAAATTTGCAATTATTCTGGTGACGTCTGGATAACCGTTTCCGCTCTGTTTTTGGACCCCTCTCCTCCGTGTGACAGGTCCTGAACATAAACTGTTCTCTGCTTCTGCACGGCAAGCGGGACCGGTTCATCAAGTTTGCCACCAGCAGACTCCTGAACAGCTTCTATACTATATTGATTGCTGCACTCTTGGGTTTAGAGCTTGCAAGAATGGCATTCCATTGTACTTGAGCACGTGGCATTAAAACTTGACTAGTGGCTGATCATACATGACTTCATACGCTAGGAATTCAACAATGCTGGTTTGGAGCAGAAAGCTCAATATTACCTTTCCTCTTTGTTTTCTTACTCCCCTACTCTGCTTGCACAAGCCCATAGAGGAAGTTCACTCAATCACCTTTGATCAACTAACTTCTACAACCATTTCATTTCTCAATAGTATTACCTTCCCTATAATAAAATAACAATCACTGTGGAAAAGTACCCAATTGTCATACTTGAGTAAAAGTAAAGATACCTTAATAGAAAATGGCTCATGTAAAAGTGAATGTCACCCAGTAAAATACTACTTGAGTAAAATTCTAAAAGTATGTGTAAAAGTAAATGTTTAATTTAAAATGCAAGCCAAACAGCACAATATTTGTTTTAATTTACAGATAGCCAGACATAATTTAGTGAGTCTGCCAGATCAGTGACAGTAGTGATGACAGCGCGTTCTCTTGATAAGTCCATGAATTGGACCATTTTGCTGTCCTGCTAAGCATTTGAAATGTCACGAGTACTTTTAGGTGTCAGAGGAAATGTATGGGAGTAAAAAGCACATTTTATTTAGGAATGTAGTGGAGTGAAAATAAGTGAAAAACAAAGTACAGATACCCCAAAAAACTACTTTAGAGGTACTTCAAAGTACTTTTACTTAGTTTATTTAAACCACTGGTAAAAGGGCATTAATATGACTGCTTGAATATTCCCTCTAGGAGCAAAGCCTAGAACAAGCCTACTACTATCCTGGTCCCGCCCGCGCCGGGCGCCAGGGGGAAACAGGACAGGCAGAACTCAGCTCGTTGTTCTACCCTGTAGCAACTACACCACGATGGAACTGTACCAGTCTTGTTCCCCAGCCGTGTTCTATTAGCCTGGCAAGTGAGGCTGCTGGGCTGAGGAGTAACGTAAAGGGCATCATTATTTATATAGGCCTAATAAGTGCAGCTAGAAACAAACAAGGCCAGCACTGAATCATTCATCCAGGAAAACATGAGCCCATTTCCAAACCACAGGACTCTTTGTTTTGGATATTGCATTAAGTTCACAGTAACTTTTATCTGTTCTTCAAGAACTCTCACCTACATTTTCCTGTGTATTCTTTCTGTGTGCTAGTAGGGTGGTCTAATTAAGCAATAAGGCCCGAGGTGGTGTAGTGTATGGCCAATATACCATGGCATAGGGCTGTTCTTAGGCACAACGCAACAGAGTGCCTGGATACAGCCCTTAGCTGTGGTATACTGGCCATATACCCCAAACCCCAGAGGTGCCTTATTGCTATTATAAACTTGTTACCAACATAATTAGAACAGCAAATTGTATTTGTTTGTTATACCCATGGTATACGGTCTGATATACCACAGCTTTCAGCCAATCAGCATTCAGGGCTCTAACCACCGGTTTATAATAGCAATGTTTGGCATGGTCCCACTGAGCAAAAACTGGCTGAATCAACGTTGTTTCCATGTCATTTCAACACAAATCAAAATATTTTATATTTGAGATTCTTCAAAGTAGCCACCCGTTCTTTGCCTTGACAGCTTAGCACACTCTTGGCATTCTCTCAACCAGCTGCACCTGGAATGCTTTAACAGTCCTGAAGGAGTTCCCACATATGCTGAGCACTTGTTGGCTGCTTTTCCTTCACTCTGCGGTCCAACTCATCTCAATTGGGTTAAGGTTGGGTGATTGTGAAGGCCAGGTCATCTGATGCACTTCATCACTCTCCTTCTTGGTCAAATATAAATATATAAAAATGTAAATGAGAACTTGTTCTCAACTTGCCTACCTGGTTAAATAAAGGTGAAATAAAAAATAGCATTTACACAGCCTGGAGGTATGTTGAGTCATTGTCCTGCTGAAAAAAAAATGATAGTGGGATTAAGCGCAAACCAGATGGGATGGCGTATCGCTGCAGAATGCTGTGGTAGCCATGCTGGTTAAGTGTGCCTTGAATCCAAAATAAATTCATGACAGTGTCACCAGCAAAACACCATCACACCTCCTCCTCCATGCTTCGCGGTGGAAACTACACGTGGCGATCATCCGTTCACTTACTCTGCATCTCACAAAGACACGGCGGTTGGAACCAAACATCTCAAATTTGGACTCAGACCAAAGAACAGATTCCCACCAGTCTAATGTCCATTGCTTGTGTTTCTTGGCCCAAGCAAGTCTCTTCTTATTGGTGTTCTTTAGTAGTGGTGGTTTCTTTGCCCATCCAACCTGACAGAGCTTGAGAGGATCTGCAGAGAATGGGAGAAACTCCCCACATACAGGTGTGCCAAGCTTGTAGCGCCATTCCCAAGTAGACTTGAGGCTGTAACCACTGCCAAAGGTGCTTCAACAAAGTACGGAGTCAAGGGTCTGAATACTTATGTAAACATATTTCAGTGAATGAATTTTCTAAAATTTCTCAACACCAATTTTTGGGTTAGGGAAAAAACTATTTAATCAATTTTAGAGTAAGGCTGTAACGTAAGAAAATGTTATAAAAGTCAAGGGGTCTGAATACTTTTCAAATGCACTAAATATATGTATATATATTTTTGGGGTGTTTATGAACCTCCACAGTCACACCATCGGTTTAGTGAGTTTTTGTCAGTAAAATTGAAAACAAGGGATGTCTTTGGAGAAGTCTACCACTGACGTAAGTAAATAAGAATGAGAGAAAGACTTGACAAAAACAAAAGATGGTGACATTTGATGTGGTATTACTGAATGAATAACTTGCAGAATCGATGATGATGTCCACCTATAAAGAGCCATAACTAGTTATTCAAAACATACATAATAGAGACTAGATTAAACCATTCACATTTTAAGCAAATTGTTATATGCATAGTAAAAGAAAAAGACGTAAAGTTTCTTCAAACCTTTTTATTAATTAATGCAATTTACAGTCAAGCCAAAGTGAACTACATCAAGTAATACGTATTCACATTATTTCCTAACAGGGTTTACAGCATAGCTTGTGTTTGTAATCATAATGGTTAACAAAGTAAAATGGAAATCAAAGCTCACTTACACTTTACGACAACAAGAACGAGGAGCTTAGCAGTGGATCCGAACAAATAAACCAGCAACAAAAAGACATCTCCATGATTGGAATGACAGCAAATTCAGTTTTGGCATGTGGTAAAAGAAAACAGAGAGAGACTGAAAATCTAAATGACAGGCGAGAAGGTTTGAGTTCACAGGACTGTGCAGGGCTGACTTTGCGAAGAGAAACTTTGGTCACTTTGCTCCTCCGTGGCTTACATCAACATTTAAAGAAACAAAAAAGATCCTCAATGACGGGTTAAAAAACGGCACCCTGAAAATTGTGTTTACTGTGAAAATAAGTAAAGACAGGACATTTTGGGCTTAAAAAAAAAAAGTAAATTGATAAGAATTTGAGGATGAATGTCTATGTAATAACAACAGAACAAATACATTCATCGAGTGACTGCATCTTTAGGACACTTACATTCATAGGAGGTAGATATATGACAATGGGGCATGACATGGTTTCAAGGTGTCTATGGGAATCAAGCTTTTTCGCAAGTTGTGGATTCTAGTGCATAATTTCGTACTTAAGGCCAAATATACTAGAAGAATGTACCCCATTTGAAGTTCTAAGGCTATCTTAAGACAAAGGTGTGGGAGAGTAGGATAGGGAGGAAAAACAGTTGCAGATACAGCCCTTTTATGGCAATACCTGAGTCAACAGTCATATTGAACAGCATTGCGTTCCCATAGTTTTGTTGATGGAAAAATGACATGAATTCTTCATTGACTGAACCCATTGTTTTAGGTTCTATGGACACTCACAGCATCCTAACAAAAGCAAAACGTGGTAACTATGTGTGGATGCAACTATTCAGATGATCAAATGTTTTGTTAACAATTGCATACAAGACACACAAATCACAACATTTTCTTTTGGCGTCAGGTTCAGAAAATACCCTTTCACTTCTGACAGTGAACATGCAGAACATCCTACAAGACCTATTGAGTCAGAAAGCAGGTTTTGCATGGCATATGCACAGCCTTGTGTGACAATCAAACCTCCCAGAGGGGGGATATTGACATTTTATTGGACAATAGAAAAAGATTAAATGAGAAGTCAATGCAGCATTTATCAGGCTTATGAGGTACTTCATGAATATATATCTTTCCTTTATTTTTTTAGAAAAGATCTTCCAAGTCATATTATTCCTTATAATTCCTATTGATGGCATAAAATACCTTTATTTATTTTCTGTCTGCCCAGCCTTAAGCTGCCTTGAAAGTGCAAAACACAAATACTGATCGTTCTATGCAGCATGTTCACTCAAGGTTGCATGATAATTCATGTAGAAAGTATTTTGTGGCTCTGAATCAAAATGTGTAAGCAACCCATATGAGGTGGAAAAGAGCTCTAAAAAAGGCACACAAAACGATAACAAAAACAGGATGGTTTTAGCTCAGATGACCATAATGACAGAAGAATTTGAATTACATTTCCATACAACCTTTATTTGCACCTTTCCATTGAGCTATCAGATTTTCTTGAGTGACTGAAATATCCCAGCAGGCTACATCAGTGTGTGTGTGTGTGTGTGTGTGTGTGTGTGTGTGTGTGTGTGTGTGTGTGTGTGTGTGTGTGTGTGTGTGTGTGTGTGTGTGTGTGTGTGTGTGTATGTATGTATGTATGTATGTATGTATGTATGTATGTATGTATGTATGTATGTATGTATGTATATATGTATATATATATATATATATATATATATATATATATATCTCATGTCACAATGTACAATACATTGATCAAAGTATAGTTCAAATTTTGATTCCCTTTGTAAAATATAGCATGCAAAAAGACATTATCTTCATCAAAAACATTACCAAATGTTGATAATTTGTAGCTTAATAGTTTATTTTTCTGGGTTATTGCGATACTGGATAAAATCACTTAGAGATGCAGATCATGTCAGACAGCTTTAACTGTGGACCATTTATGTTTGGTAGTGTAGGTTTGTTAAGTATATTCCTTTTATCAGACATCCACTTGCAATCTCTTAAACGCCGAATGAAAGATGCCACACTAGACAACAAGCCAAGGTTCATGTAGCTCATTAGGTGAGACTGACATACACCTTGACTAGGCCCCCTAATAAACCTAGTCAAGCAAATCACAACCCTAGTTTGGACTTCAGTAGTTATTGCTCTGCATACAACATCCCATTGACAAGCCTCTTTCTCGCCATCTGCAGCCCACTATTTCTATTTAATACTACCAAAAACCTATTGCAGGAATGTCGATTAATCGTCGATCTAAAAAGCCATTCCATTGGCACGCCAATATATCATTCAGTCATGACTACAGCTTATATTGCCACATGAACGAATCCCAACTCATTTTGTTAGTGTTCATCGGTTGTTTTTGTTATCACTACATTTAAAAAAAAGGGAGGACTCACATGCATGTAAGAACATTGAGACTTACTCCAATTACAAAATTTGGTCCCTTGAACTTCACATACTAAAACAAAGTTCATCCGTAAATGTTTCGTTTTTTAATGTAAAATAATAACGTCTATATAATACACAGTATTGACTTGTGTTGTTTGGTCAGTATAAATTCTCTTTGTTTTCGTCATAAATTAGGGATATACAACGCTAGCACCCGAGACCGTTCTGAGGTAGGTTACTAAAGCCCTGTTTCCACTGGCACTTCAAATTAGGGCCACATTCGAGCTCAAATGGAATTCTCAAATTCAAGCGGGGGTCGAGGAAAACCTGGGCCAGCGCAGTTTCACAACTGGTGCCAGCTCGATTAGAATGCTGACACCACGTTTAGCTAGCTTGTATGGGCTTGTTGCTGTTAGCTAGCACATGGACAAGCAGTACTGCAGTAGTCAGACATTACACAAATTACCACCATTGCTGTATCCTTTATTTTTACACTACAAAATACTTTTGAGAACAGTCAGCAATCGAATGCTGGCTACCTAACTTTAGCTTGCAACTCAAGAGTTGAAACAAGCTAGCAGGAATTTTTGCTGGCCAGGTCGTATTGAAAGCTAGCTACATATCAATCCTGTCATCTGGTTTGCTTGGTTAGCTAGCTAGCTAATAGCCAATACCATGGCAAGCAAGGTAGGAATTACGCTAACTGTTTAGATAGTTAGCTAACTTTAGCAAGCTAAATACATGACTGAGTCTGGCTGGCACTGGCAACGGTATGGGGTAATGTTAGTTACAGCACGGTGAGGGTGAATTGAACTCTTCAACATCGTGATAGCTAGCTAGCAATATTAGCAAAGCCAGCTATACATTGGCTACCTAGCAACATTACATAATTTATCATTTCTGGAGGCACAGGAAACTCAATTCGAGCTAGCCCACCAATGTCAGCCCACCCCAGGCTGACTTCAAAGTGCCAATGGAAACAGGGCTTTAGTTGGTATATAAAAAGCCAAGTCACTCTGAAGCCCTCTAAGCTTTTAGAAGGATACAAAAATACCCATGTCAGTCTTGCATGTTATATGCACGAAATTCCGCTATATGGCATTCGTTTGGAGAACCTTCATAGAGCTTCACCATTCTCTTTTTATATAGGATCTCTCAAGACAGCATCGCTGTGGGTTATAGGGGGTCAAGGGTAGTATGACAATCGTGGGCTCGGGCTTGGAAACAGCTCAACCAAAGAATACTCAATAAAAACAACAGTGCCACCTACTCAATGGGGAGAGAGGACTGAGACTTTTCTAGCTGGGCATGCTGAAGCCGTCACACAGAGGTTGTGGAAAGAAAATACATCTATCTAATCCTAAAAACAAAGCTATATTTCCAGCAAAAATGAAAAGCCAACTCGTCAACTTTTGCATCTATGACTTCAAGAGAACATTCTGTAGACCACTAACAGCTGCTCATGAAGCATCATGTCAGAGGTCATCTGTGTCATAAGAACTTTGACAAATTCCAAGAAAAAAAATAATAAATGTTGGTTGAGGCAGCATTAGTCTCTAGTGCCTTCAAATTCACTCTGGACCTTGATCCCCTCTAATCAGGGACTGATTTAGACTTGGGACACCAGGTGTGTGCAATTAATTATCAGGTAGAACAGAAAACCAACAGGCTCCAGACCTTGTAGGAGAGTTGAATACCCCTAATCTAGTGTGTACTGTGGTGGAATTACAAAACTAAGACAAGCAGAAGCCAAAATCACTAATATTACAGCACCTCACGAGAAACAAATTAGAAAAAAAACACGACGACTGCACCTGTGTGATACTTTATGTAGCCAAAACGTTATCGTTTTATAGAAGTCTAAATGTTCCCATGATATATCCGAAAGTGAACTAAGTTCAAAGATATTATTAAATGAGAAAGAAAACTTTTGCATTCTGATGACCAGCGATAAGATGTACAGTATGATATTGAATCTGAGTAATAAATGATGACTGAAGTGGAATGAATGATTTGACAATATGTGCCGTTAGCCTATGCTAAGGATAAGTAACTTAGGAAAACAAAGACTGACTTGACTACATCCCACTTTCAGGAGCCAATCGGTTTAAGGTTTGTGGATTGAAGTTAATGAGCATGCATAACAATTATTTTATACAACCATATTACAGGTGGATACATTTCTTAATGACACACACTGGCTTTAAGTACATAAATTGTAACCTTTCAGTTAAGAAAATAAGTTCTACTCTACTAAACCGGGATGGTATTTCAACTGTAGACCTTCAAGAGAAGACAGGAAAAGGCAAAGGGGATAGGCCTTTCTGTATATACAAGTCTGATTTTATATTTTCTAAAGGTTTCGTTTGCCCACAGTATACAATAGCGCAAACAGATACATGCATCTGTTGTCATTTACATCGTCTGCATCACCTCTGATGCAGGAGCCATTACTGTATTTGGATAAGACAGAAAAGTAATGGATCCATACTACTACACTCAGCCCAAAACAAAGCTATACAATCTCTTAAGCAAAAACGAATATGGGGTAAAGCTAAGCAATGAAGAAACTAAACCATCTCAAATACCTTTGAAAATGTCATCGACACACACAACTCAAATAAGCATGATAAAATGAGAATAGATCCAACGTTTATCTTTATGTATTAGGCTGAGACAAAATACCAAAATATCAATTATTATTCACAACCTTTAGTTATCAATATCTGTGTTCCTCAAATACTCATACTGACAGTACAAATCAGGTGGCAAATGCTCAACATTGATTTTTATCAAAAATATTGATATCAACATTGTATTATAATCAAAGACAGTCCAATAGGACTCGTTGTCCCAGCCTTATAAAGGAGAGCACCTCTTTCTGCAAGGGCCTGGGACTAGAATGTACGGTCAGAATGTACTGGTCAGTTCCAATGATCTATTGACGTGATATGTCTTAATTCTAGAAAACGCATCAACATACTTGTTAGTCAGTGACCACGTTTACATGCACACCAATATTCTGTTATTATTCGGGATACTCAAGTATTCAGTTTGAGTTGACAAACATATCCCGTTTACAATAACCCAAAATGTCTTACATTGATAGAATTAATGCATTAGTAATCTAGTTAACACCGGTAAAGTTGTCCATTTAGTTCAGGGACCTGGGAGAAAAAACGCAATCACTTCAAAAAGGTGGAAAGATTTGTACATTTTGCACAGGACCAATGTCATAAGATTGACCGGTTTTAAGGAAATGAAAAGCTGAGAAAACATTTAAACACGTTTCTGATAAGACTTGTTAGTCTTGGGTACATATGTGGTGCAAATACTGTCTGCTTGCAGTACAGTGTCAAAGATAACACATTACACGTGCAGTCACATTTTTGTCAAGAGATGCTGAAAGAAATCAAATTTCTCCACTCCTGTTCCCGAGACAAAATTAACATTTGTTCTATAATTTTACTGCAATAAATGCATCATTCTGCAGGAGTTACTATATTACTCTACATGCGAGAGGTTATAGGCCTACAGTCAGTGTCCATATTCCACTTACTATTCCATTTAACCTCTATGAACTTAAAATAAGGAATATTCCGTTTATTCATGGACACAGTGATACTTGTGAGCGGGATATCAAAAGGTGCATGTAAACAGCTTATCCCGAATAAGACCTTAAGCAGGATATGAATACTGTGTGCATGTAAATGTGGTCTTTTCCCCAGAAAAGCGCTAGGCGGAGGTCAATATGCATCTTGGGATTTCATGTAATAATTAAGAACCGGAGATGGTAGGTGCACAATTGAAAATGTTATTTTGCATCATTATTTACTTGGGCTTGCCATTGTTATGTTCACTCCATCTCAATCTAGCCACTAGTGTACTTCTTGGTACAACACCACACATAAACATACCCATGAACTATTGAGTTCCCTATGGCAATCATATCTCACTTGTGTACATTCCTGATTTGGCTCAAAAAGACTGTAAATAGCTATATAACTACAGGGAACGGCCAAAATAAAGAAAACACCAACGTAGCGTCTTAATAGGGCGTTGGGCCAGCACAGCTTCAATGCACCATGGCATAGATTCTACAAGTGTCTGGACCTCTATCGGAGGGATGTGACACCATTCTTCAAATTAGAAATTCCACCATTTGGTGTTGGAAAACGCTGTCTCAGGGACCGTCTCAGAATCTCCCATAAGTGTTCAATTGGGTTGAGATCTGGTGACAGACAGCCATGGCATATGGTTTACATAATTTTCATCAAACCATTCATGCCCTGTGGATGGAGGCATTGTCATCCTATGGAGGCATAGTCTTGGTAGGCAAAATAATGGCCTTCCCAGAATCTTTATATATGACCCTAAGCATGATGGGATGTTAATTGCTGATTTTACTCAGGAACCACACCCATGTGGAAGCAGCTGCTTTCACTATACCTTGTATCCCTCATTTACTCAAGTGGAGAGTTCTCTTCTGCATAGAAGTCATTTTTTTTCAGGCTGCCTATGTCCAAACAGTAAAAAGAAAAAGTTCAGTGTAAACAAACTGACTAAAACCAGATAAAGTATGCAGAAAACAGACCTAGGGCTTGGGTTAAATGCAGAAGATACATTTCAGTTGTACAACTGACTAGGTATCCCATACACACTTTTTTTATATATAATTTCTTTGAGAACCAACAATCACCAAAATAAAAAGCTACAGTCAAGGAGAATCTAAGATCCCCAAAATGATGCTTTCAGGAGTATTTGTCATGGCATGAGGCCCCCATTGATTGTGTTATGTTTGAGTCACTCGGATAGCATAAGCCATGGCAAAATGTGTAGAAATGCAGAAAATGTGCCTAAAACAGCAACATTTTGTCACTGCGGCCAACAGGAGGGCCTCTAACATTTCCGGTTGCCACGCAACCACCCAAGCCCCATTTTGACCCAGAAAAAAACCCTGAAATGTTACCATTATTTTGGCAGTTACATGTATGTTGACAAAAAAATATTAACGTTTGCAGATAACTCCTATATACTGATATCACACTAGTTCTGCCACATTCGTTGATGCATGTGATTTCTCTATGGAAGTCGTATTTCTGGCGACCATAAACGCAAGTAATACATATCTAACAACCAACTTGCAGAACACTTTCCACACACAAACTTTGGCATCAGACTATAGCTACACATTTACACAACCAGTACAATATACAAATCAGAATGTTCACAACTATCAGACGTCCACCCAGTATCCTAATACATGGTAAGATGTCAGTTTCATCTTTGTTACTTTGCATATGCTGTTGTCTCACTCACAACCTTCAAGCTTTTTCATGGCCATAGAAACAAAAGCGCAAAACAAATAAATGCATGAATAGCACCCTCTTCTGGGAGGAGTTTCAATCACAACCCAGTGGCAGTTATTTATCTGACAAAGACGTTAAAAGGCATTATTTTCAGTGAATCACCCACTGTATGCTGGTTGGCTGGGAGAATCCCTCTCAACAAATAGGCCTAGGTGTAACCATCTGAATGTCTGACTTCGAAGTGCACGTGTGTTTATCTGGGACCAGTTGTCAATGCAATGAGTTAATGGTCTCACCAGACAAACTAGCCTAGTATTAAACAAATGTAAGCATCATGATGAATCAAACCAGCTGATCTGATCTCTCATTCCGTCTGAGACAACACTAGTGACTCAACTAGACAACAGCTCCAAAAGTATTTTTTATTGTAGTGCAAAAAAGAACATTATTAAATGTTTTGAATATTTTCAGGAAAAGCAATGCTGTACAGGTCCGATATAATCTAAGGTGCTGTGTATAAATAGGTAACTTAAAACACATATAAGCAGTAAAAACAAGACCACATCTCCCAAGAAACAAGTTTAGGATGAACAAAGGGTGGGGCAGACTTCAGGTTGGGAAAACTGATGAAAAATGGTAGTATGAAACATTGAGCATTATCCACATTGAAAGGGAAATATTCACATTTCAATGGACAAGCACACATCTTGTATCATAGTTTCCATAGCAAAAAACATCAACTCAAGTTTTAGCAATAACATCAAGTCCACTTGACTACAACATGTTTCTGCCCTCTGTACGATTGACTGTAGCAAACAATAACCTGAATAAATGTGAAGCAGAGCTTAGACGATGCATTCCAAAACAAAAATGTCAATATTTCATTGAATAGCTACATTCAATGAACCCAATTAAAGCAACATGGGAGATGCCTTTCCATGTACCCCATGTGTACCTATGGGAGTACAGCAGTACGTGTTGCATATTCAGTATCAAGCTAATAGTTTAAAAAGACAGATGACATAGGCTACAATAGTAATCGTCAAATTGTGGGTGAGCAGCTATAATTGTTATTAGCCTTGGCTTTACCAACATGTTTCACAGCAGTCAGTTTGGTAACATACCATCCATCTCCAAGGATATGCAATGAAGTTATTGTGATATATTTTTGTATGTTTTGCATTGGTTGGTTTAAAACATTTTACCACAAATAAAAAGGTGCTAAATGAATGCTGTTCCATGGGCGCGAAAAAAAAAAAAAACAAGTCAAAAGCTTGGTTGGACCAACATAATTTCAGCTCAACACTAAAGATCATGTAGCTCTCTAACCACTTAGGGAAAAAAAGCTTTAGGATCGTGCACAAGAACTATGATTACAGAACGCAGGTTCACCAACTGTCACATGACAAACGTTCAAAATCATTCAATTTCGTGACAATGTAAGATTCAAATGATGCCTACCAGATATAATATCCTGTGTAATTATGAAGAAATGACCAGCAGTGTGACGTTACCATAACACTTGAACAGGTAACAAGAGGTAGAACACACAGCCATTTCAACACAATTGCACCAGACTCATAATGTACGTTCGAGTTTCCTGCTTGGATCGACCAATCAATGGAATTCATACCAAGTTCACTTCTATGAAAAGTGCATCCAAATTTACAAGTCACAAGACCAGCACCAAATAATAATATTGACATAACAGTAAATATCAAGTACTTGATTTCTAAGAATGCCCAGTCAGTCAGTCAGATTTCGGGTTTACTTTACAGGGAATTAGAAATGAAAGTAAAGTATATCGTTAATTGAGAAAGAAAAAAAAGTTGTTAAAAAATGCTTAATCTATTACCATATTACGGCAAGTGAAGTCCATGGCGGATTTAAGGTGACATTACAGTGAAGGAGAAAAAACGTCTAGCACCTGTAATTAAGCTGTCCTTTTGTGCGTCAATGTACAACATGTGTAATCTTGTTTGGCTAAGAAGAGAGATTGTAAAACAAAGTATATACCGAATTTGTACTAGCAAACATACAATACAAATGAAATACAATCCCTCATACCATTACAAAGGTATAGGGAAGAAGCACTACAAACGCTATTAAATGCACCAAGCAAAAAATAAATACATTTGAAAAAAAAGTTACTACTACTCTACAAATACCCTAAATTCATATTTGAGAAACATCACTGCTAAAAATCTCTTGTTTAAAAACAATGCATAGTTAGAAAAGAGAGGGATAAAAGCCAGCCCATCTAGGCTACATAAAGAATTCCCTGCTAAAATCGAATTATTCAGGAGAACAGAAAAGGGAATAAAAATAAATATACTAAAGATTAGTATAATTTCAGTTTTGGAAGGCATTACATTTTTTTTGCATGAAAGTTCTGCGTATACAAATAAAGCCAATTTGACTTAATTTAATTCAACTACATATGGGCCATTAAAAAATGCTTCTATTATAATTTTAACAACCTCTTCTAAAAGCTTATTCAAAATATACCTTATGTCCCTCAAGGCTATGCTACAAAGAACCACAATTAAAAAACAAAACTTTGCTTGACTACGAATAATTGCCCCCCTTTTTTGCTGAGCAGTAACGAAGAGAACATATCCATCTCCGGAATTATTTTCCGCCCAATAGAACCCCACCCCATTCTTCAGTCCCTAAGCTGTGTGACACTTGGAGCATAGGCTCACTCTACTGTACCGATTCATACACCAACGCCTGTACTACAAGAAGCCAGCAACACGACTTGCCCCCCAGCAGGGAGGAAACCATGATTGAAACCATTTTAAAAAGATCAAAACTACAGATAGGGTTAACATATCCAATTGCCTAAATCGAATGTGTGAGTCATCTACACACATTCGTTTTTTTATTTTTTATTAATTTTTTTAGAAAGACAACATGAAAATAAGGGGATACAAAAATGTAATTTGAAGAGACTTGACCTCCCCCCTAATGTAGATGTCTTAACATGTAACAAGGCTCAGAGAACATAAAAAGGTGTCTGTTGGGAACCAGTCCCATTCTATTTGTAAGTTTCTCTTGCAACACTGACCATAGATTGACAAAACGACTCAGTCCAAGTAAAAAAGGCAAGAGAGCAACAATTGCCGACAGTTTAGATTTCATATTATTAATTTGTATAGGTCTTGATTAAAAATAAGTGTGAACAGGTTCAACGTCAAATGAAAATCTAATGCTTGCTGTCATCAGATGCAGCATAAAAACGTGTGTTGGTCACCAGTGTTGACGGACAAATACTCTGCGGCTGGTACTGTACACAGGCCTGTTCAATTCATAGCTGTACATACAAATGAAAAGACAACATGTTAAGTACTTGTGTCCTGGTCAAAGTATCCATCTGGTCAGTGCACTTTGCTTTGATTGGCTGATAAATAATAAAGTTGTGAAGAGAAAGAATGATTATAAACCTTCCATCAGACCCTTATCTTCGATATGCCCACCTCCCTTTAACCCTATAAAAACAACTATGGAGAAAACGGTTTAGTGTGACCTTGTGTCTAGATTCTAAACAATCAAAGTGTGAGGATACTGCCCTCTAGTTTTTGATAGAAGTATTTCCTAATAAAAGTTTTTCCTTTGCTCAAACTCTGTAAACTACTAATTTACAAATACAAACAAAATGTACAACATGTCAAATAAATGTGTTCACCCCACCACAACTGATTTCTGAGGAATAATTGGACATATTACTGCCTAGTAATGACCAGGGTTAGGCCAGGGAGAGGGGAAGAAAGTGGTTTTGCATGTGTGGGTTTGAAAACACTTGTGGACATTTTGGAAAAGAAACCATTCCAATTTGTTTGGGATGACACTTATCATTCCCCCTTACTGGTGAGGAGAGACGATAGACGGCACGAACCCACTGATGCCCACACCTGACACAGTAAGGGGGTTAGATGGGAGGAGTGAAGGCTTCTTCCCTGTGGGGTCTGTCTCACCCCTGCCGACCCCGGTGCTCAGGCGAAGTACATTGTGCGCAGTGTGTCCTGGTGAATCTGAACTGCCTTGGCCAAGGCCTGCTGGTCACGCCCGTTGCTCTGTCCCGACGTGTGACTGCCCTCCGCACTGGAATGATCACAGGGGAAAGAGTTAGTGAATTCTTCAGTCTGAATTCTTTCAAAAATAAATACAAAAATAAATAAAAGACCTTCATCACCTTCTGGTAATCACTCATCTACCACAACTTGAATGGTGCAGTGATATGATGGAAATAACAGTTACTTTAATAGGGTATCAGAACAGGGCCATGGTCTACAGCAGACATGGTGATGTCTCTTACCTGTCGTGCTCCTTGTCCACCAGGTGGTAGCGGGCACGGAATGCCACCAGGTGGGCGTAGTAGGCCGGTGCTGGGATGGAAACGGAGCGGGTGCAGCGCACGTAGGTGTGGCACAGCTGGTAGGTGAGCACCTGCAGCTCGTCTGAGGTGAAATGGTTGTCGTCCCACAGAACGTGGTAGTGGGATGGCCGGCTGGTCCCCTGAGGGGAATTACAAATTATAGAAATGTTTATTGAAAATGGATTAGTCATTTACTTTTTGTCTCTACTATAACCAACATCTAGAAATTTGAAAAGATCCAACTATAAAAACGTTTAGAGCAGAGAAACTACAATTAGATTCTCTCAAAAGCACATAATATTAGTAAAGCTGGTGGTGGGTCCATTCTCCACGACCTAGCTCTATAGTGTCCTGGGTTGTGTCAGACATCGTACCCTATTCCCATATAGTGCACACAAAGTAGTACCCTATATAGGGAACAGGGTGCCATTTGGGAAGCACCCCTGGACGCTGGCTGGTTCCTACCTGAATGCCAGCATGGCTACACAGATAGAAGTCAAACTCCGATGGGTGAGTGATTTTGGTGTCCACTGTGGTGCCGGCAGGGATGTTGCCACTCTTACCAACCTGAACAAAACACATTAGGAATCATATAATATACCAATGGAGGCAATTAACATGCGTATTTCTTTTACAGTAGTAGTGGTCAGTATGAATTGGAGAGATTACGAACCCTCTCGTTTCTGTCCATGCAGAAAAGTCGAGTGTGGTGTCTCTTCTGCACCACCACGAAGGTGATACCAGGCTGGTAGTCTTTCTCCAGTTTGATGCAGGCCTCACGAATCGCCAGTAACTCATGTTGGAGCACCTGGATAAACCCCAAAACGACAGCATGTCCATTTATACCAGTTCAAAACAAGGAGTCAGAACGGTAACCAATAGAAACACAGCAGGGCAAACCAAATAGGAACAATTACAAATTAACTCCCAAACAACCAAAATATCTGATTTGATCTCAGTAAAAGACAAAGACCGGGCAGTCAGAATTAAATTGGAACAGTAACCAATAAACAGAAACCAATAGAAAAACAAAGACCAACATTTTTTTTTTACTCACGCCCCACGGTTTGTACAGTACAATTACAGATCATGCAATTGAATTGAAATCCTATTTCCTCAAGTCTACCTCAAGTCTAACCTGGTTGAACTGGCCCTCAGATATGCCGTCGCGGTAGTAGATGATCCGGGTGGGCTTGAAGCGGGTGGACTTGTAGAACTGGATGAGCAGCTCTCTGACCATTGTGGCCAGGTCCTGGATGATGTCCTGGCGATGCTGCTGCACCCGCACCGTGGCACAGTAGCGGCTGGGGTGGGCGTCCATGCTCCCCACCACCTAGAAAAGAAGAACAGGGATGTGATCTGGACTATATTACACATCAGGGATTTTGGCTAGGGGAATAGGTCAATCTCAACTATATGTGAATGGAGGATAGCTAGAATTGCTGATTAATCATGAAGAATCACATCTCTGAGGAAGCACAGGGCACACTTAGGAGATTTTTTTGCTAGTCAGATGGAAGCCCATCAGTGAGCTTGGTGGAGTGGTAGGTAGACTATAGTTTTCCTTAGTCCTCTCCATTTTAGATGTTGGACATAGTCAAATAAACCACAGTAAACTATTGAAATTTACCCCTAGACCTTAAGAGTATCAGTGCCATTGCTTCCACCATTTCAGATGGTGATGTTTGACATATAGGAAACCACAGTAGACTATTGAGATGCACCCCACCTCCCTAGCAGAACATGGTTGTGGGTATAGTAAAATAAACTACTGTACACTATTGAGATGCACCCCGCCTCCCTAGCAGAACATGGTTGTGGGTATAGTAAAATAAACTACTGTACACTATTGACATGCACCCCTACATTCCCTGGTAGTTGACACAAGGCCCTATGGAGAGTCTGGTCCGTCTGACTTACTGCCGCGATGGAGGGTTTCTTCCCGTCTCCAGCAGGAGGGTGAGTGACGTCAGCACCCAGGAAGATGACTGGCTGCTGGAACACCAGGGGCCTGGGAAGAACAGACACCCACAAGGTTAACCAGAACCATCCTTAGAGAAGTGTGAACAGAAACATGATAGTTGAAACAAATTAATCTCATTTACGGCATGTCATGGCTCTACAGTGCAACCATATCACTTGCATAGGCGCCAAAATAATTTGCAGTCCAACCTTTAATTTATATGTAGGAGCACCAGAGCGCCTAGAATACTTAAGGATTCTAACATTATTACCTCAAATATTTTTCACTGTGCTCATAAATTCCTTTGTGTGCGCCTATATTTTTCAACTTAGGCGCACACGTGCTCCTTGTAAAAAAGCTTTGAGCCCTGCATGTGGATGTATAGGTGTATGAGCATGTTGAAACAAGCCATCAGTCTCAGATGTCATGGACAAATGTTTACCGGTTTATACATTTTGAACAAATGTACAATACTCCATTTGATTGATGACAACAACCAGCAAGCACTCATGCCCATGTTAATGAGAGAGGTTCTACACAGACCTGCCCTGTGGGAGGAGGATGTTGTTGACCCCGCCCAGCTTGACGTTGATCTTCAGGCAGAGGTTAGAGAGGGTCTGGGGAGTGGTCTTCTGAACGTTCTTCACCTGGACACACTGGGTGGCCATGCCCAGCACCGTGTCTCCAACACGCTTCACCTCAGCTACACCCCACAGGGAGGGAGACAGGCCATGTCAGCACAACAGGAGAGATATACAGCTAGTGATGTGTGTGTGTGCGTGTGTGTGTGTTAGAAAGTCTACATATGAGATTTGATACAGTTGGAAAGATAATCCAGGAAACATACTAAAAGCCCTTTAAGAGCACAGCATTCTAGCTGAACCATGAGGATTTACAGGTTGATCTATAAAAACAGGAGACAGCCATTCACTCAGGAACATAGTTTCCACTTTCCTCACCATAGACAGGCGTTTTCCCAGGCAGGATGACCACCACCAGTTGCAAGCCTTGATAGGTGTACTTGAGATGTTTGAACATGGGCTCCACGCTGTCTGCCCCCTGGGCATATTTACAGAAACAGGGTTGGCCCTGGATGGGCATCCCCGCGTCACGAGAAATCTTACGAAGCTGGTCTGTAAACGCCCTGAGAGAAACAGGTTTATCAGGGGTTAGATGGGGAAACAATAGTCCTAAAATATGTTAATCAGATTCAGAAAATATGGAAATCATAAAGGGCAAACATGCAACGAATATGTAGAAGTAATGAATGTTTTTAATACCATCAAGGAATTGGTAGAAGAAATTAATGGTTCTTAATACTATCAAGATTTCTGCAACAATAACTTGATAATAGATCCCCATCCTTGCAGATGCAGTTCTTACTTGAGCAGGAGTTCAGTACACTGTCTCTGTGGGGCGAAGCAGGCGATGGCCCACACCTTGATCTCTATGCCAGTGTGGAACTGCTTGTTCCTCATGTCCCACACTCCCTGGATGGGAGTTGCTATTGCTTTATTCTGCTTGAGTAAAAGGGAGAAGAGGTAAGGGTCAGAAACAAATAGTTGTCTGTAACCACTTTTCCAGCCAACCATTTCATGCGGATGAATTACCTGGCAAATGAAAAAAAAGTCACGACTAGATTAATGGAAACATAAAATATCGGTACAATTTTATAAATGCCGACAGACAATTTGTTAGTTCGACATGGTGGGATCTTTTTGTCTCTAAGAAATGGCGGTGGAAACACCTTTATGTGCAAATATTGATATAATAACCATCCTATCGAAGCGAACTTGGAGTCACACGATGATATGTTCTGTGGTCCTCCCACTACAACTCAGGAAAGCATGCAGTTTATTAATTATTAGGCCACAAATTAAACAAGTTATGATGAACTTCACAGGGTGATGAAAGTGCAAGGTGATGATGCTCCTTTCCAATAAATATTGAGGGTCTTATTCTGGTGACATGATGATCGATGCTTGGGTGCTGTTTGACAGATACAAATATCGCTCTTATCCATAATAATCTCATGTAGGTAGCCTACCCGCACTGTATCTGCCAGCTGTTGGCTAGAGCGCATGTGCCAAGACCAGAGTGGGCACATTCACTGTATAACACAACAGTTTGTGACAAAACCATCAGTAAAGTTGAAAATGCGATGGAAACCCATTTAACTTGCATTTTTCATTCGGTACATGGGAATTTAATAGCAAAAGTTATTTTTTATGTGCACTACTTCATCATGCATAGCCTTTGATATGCAAAAAGTCAGTTTGATCAAAACATCTCTGGTGGGAAAATGCACATTGTTTATTAAGATTTTTAATTATTTGCATGAAAATCTGTTGCAAATTGGATGGAAACCGAGCTTGTGGTTAAAAAAAAAAAGTCTACACGGGTTAAGCAATAAAAAAAGAGGACAATTACACCCAACTGGGATATGTCTCACATTCAAAACACAAATGATATAACGTTAACACACCAAAAAGCTCAGTACCAAGTTTATTTTTGCATAATATACCTACAGAACTGTGGTTCATCAGTGCACTGTTCTTACACATCAGAGGCAACAAGTGGTTTTGAATGATCTAATCAAATCAGTCAATCAATCCAGCTTAAATGGCAGAAACCTACCCGCCCTCCATAGAGGATAGATGGGGCCTGGAGGACTCGGCCGTTCACCTCGGTCATCTCATCCCTCACCATCACCCCAAACTCACGGACGTAAGGATCATTGTTAAAGTTGGCACTTCTCATCTGAAAAGGGTAAAGGTTCAGCGGTAATAATTCAGAGGGGTTATTATACACTAGGACTTCAGAAAGACTGAAAGAAAACATTTACATATGGTCAGGCCACCAATGGTTCAATAACAGCAGTTCAGGCATTGTACATTCAGTTACAACCAAATACATACTTTAAGTGCATAAAAGCAGCTTTCAAGACACTCAGTGCTAGAGTTCATTCCAGTAACAATAACTTTACCAGTTTGCTGATCTCTTCCTGGCGGTCAGGTGCCGATCGGGCTGTGGCACGGATCATAGTGGACGTCTGATTGTCTGTCAGCTTCTTGATGCACCGCTGGCCAGCTACTATGTTGCATACCTGGACACATACAACTTTATTAATACCCTCAGGGACACATTAAGAAGGCATCATCGACCCGGAGATTAGTCTCCCACACCGTAGAGGTACAAGGCATTTTCACTGTTTCAATGGCAAACTGGAGTTTCTAAAATACCGCCCAGGACCTCATTCTTTGTAACAATTTGAACCCAGCAGTAAACCATCTGAGGTTGTGAGGGTAGACTGCAGACTGACCTCAAGGGGGAGGTAGGTGTGTTTCTGCTCCTGTCCAACCTGTAGACAGGGGAGGTGAGGGTAGCGCAGTATGAGTTTGTACTTGTCTTTGAAGTACTGTGCTACTGTGCATTCTATGGTCTGGCCATTCTCCTGCTGCAGAGGAAACCTGAGGTCAAACAGATGAGAGAAATAAAGGGAAAAAAATTGGATTTTCAAAGGGATTCAAGATCCCAAGTGCCGATTTCTGTTTGTCTTGATTAACATCTGCTCTTAAATCTGTATATGAAAGATGTGTTAAGCAGTTTTTTTTGTTTTACATCCTTATGCAAACCATTCCTGGTTATATCACAAGATACTAAAGGAATTGAGGCAGTAGTTGTGAATCTTTTATGGTGTCCTTTCTTACGTCTGGTGGCTGGCTGGTCTTCTGGTAACATTACATACTCTGTACTTCCTTTTCATCTGACCACAGTGAGTGATCTCAACCTTCAGACCTGAGAATCACAACGGCGAAACAATGGTCGGATTCACACATACTGTGAACAATAACATTTTCCCATTTTATCACATTCTACTTCGAAATAACAGAGTTCAAATCAGATTTTACTTCAATACACAAATAGATATCAATATTTATTATTATAATACAGAATTGTTGGGTATAAGTATTAAAGCATTTCCACTCAGACAGACAAAACAACCAACCCAACGCAACTATTGATTACCTGGTAATGAATGATTACCTTTGATTTCCTTGGTAAACTTTACTCTCTGGGAGTCGGTTAAAGGCTTCTGTTGTTCTTCAATGCTTTTGAAATCCAAAACCTCACACATGAACTCAATCACAGGCTGAGCCTTGTAGAACGCGGTGGCAGACACTGGAACAACAAAACACCAAGCACAGCGATGAGATTCACAGACCTATCCTCCAGCTTCAAAATACATACTGTAACTTACGATTATGTTGGTTGCACTCGATTGAAGATAGTTGGTTGGGTTTACCTTTTTAGGACCAATGGCATCACCTCAAAAGTACAAGCCCCACCCAATCAGCACTTTAGGAAGAATTAAATGTATTTACTGCCTGAAACATATTATGGAATGAGATTCTATCCTCCTTCCAGTCACACACCCCACACAGAGATGTACTCTAATCTGACACACTCCCTACTATTTATGGAATAGGGTGCCATTTGGGACGCAGACATTTCCTGTGTGAAACCTACCGTCAATGTTTAGCATCATCTTCCACAGGGAAGGCCTGACTGATTGGTGGAACCCAAACCAGACCTCCCTGCCCCCGCCCAGGGGGTTGGAGCATCCCTCTGAAGGGGTGAAGAAAGAACGTCCGACGGGGGTGTACCTGGTGGAAGAGGGTGGGAAGACAATGTGATTCACCTCAGTCAACAGAATCTGGCTTTACAAGGAGCCTGACAGAGGAATTTGAATAAACAGGGCCAAATACACTAGATGTAAATGGTGTGTACATAGGTATACAGAAAACAGTGATTTATGAACAAATTTGAGGGAAAGATTGAAGAAATGACTTGAGGGTCATTAAGTATGTGGACCAATGTATTATAGCAGACATGGTAAAGCTAAGCCTATTTGCACATTTTGTCTGAGAACTTTGTATGCAACTCTAAATACCACCATTAAATACCAATATTACTTAGCAAAAATATACTGGTCGTTTTCAAGGGGAAAAGACTGACCTCATAGAGGGCAAATGTCTCATGACCACGTCCAGGGCCTGGATGGTCTCGAAGGGGATGTTTGGCAGTCGTCCAGACAGGGCTTCTTGAAGAGCTTGCAAACTGACGCAGGACACCCACTTTATGGCCACTTTGAAGCTCCTGTCCTTCCCTTCGCCTGGGATGGTCACTTCCAGCTCCACCTGTGAGTGTGCATGTACAGGTGTTATAGTGTGTTTAAAATTGGCATGACTACCCAGTCAAAGCATCAAAAAGCTTAATCAAATATATTTCTCATACCACCAGGCAAGTCAAGACCTTACATGGAATATGTAGCCTATACACAAGGTAAAACCACTCTCCATCCAATATCATGGATGTCATTAATATAGTATCACATTGCATGTAATCACATCGATAGTCCCATAACATCACAATTACATCACAAACACCTTAGGTCAAATGGGGAGACTTACTTTTTCCCTCCCTATGGGTAAGGGCATGGCTGTGTAGAGATTCTTCCTCCCGTCATACACTGGCTTTCGATCCCCAAAGATCTGCGTTTTAAAGTGCTGTACCATGTGCTCCACAATTTCACTAAGAACAAAAATGGAGCATATGAGACATTATCAACACAGTACACATTCCTTATCAAAGTCAAGACACCTATTTTATAGCATAAAAACTATGTAATATAACAGAAGTGATGTGCATCTGGAACAGTTATTCTCAAAGAGTGATCATTTGAAACAGGGCTCAATTTGGAGAGTTGAAAGACATTTCTGGGTTACAAACCAAAAATCGGTCTTTTCGATATTGACGTTTGATTTAGTTTATTCTGTTCTTTGGAGTTTTCTAAACGGATTAACAATTCCACAATGAACATTGCATGGGGATGAATTGTGGCCACGACATCTGTTTGGTGATTAGACCTATGCTTAATGTATCTGATCTTTGTCTTTATCAAACTAATGTTTTTTTCATATTTTCAGTGTGGAACCTGTCTATATTTTGGGGGTTTATAGCCTAGGCTAACCAATTGTAAATGGCACTAGCAGATCGCAGACAAGGGTCGTCACTGGTTACCACAGCCACAAAGTCATAAACCGCAACTGTTTCTACAATTTCTCTTCTTAAAAATCAGATGTTAAACCTAACCCTTAACCACACTGCAAACCTTATACTAAAACAAAAATGTTCCTTTTGGTTTTCATGAGTTTTTACGATATGTGACACGTTTCAGGAAACTAGGTGAATGTTGCGCATCACTACTTCACAGGAAAGGCATTTGAGCATTAACATTTTTCTTTTTTAGCAAAATGCGTTTTAGAGCAGAAACGTCTTCTGGAAAACGTGAACTTTCATGTGCCTTATTAACAAACTTGTATGCCATCTGTAAATACGAATACAATTACAATTACAATAAATTACGAGCCTAGTTGGTTTAGCCACGTAGAAAACAGGAACCTTCCCGCTTTCCATGATTGGCTGAGATAATGGATTGGACATGCCGAGATGAGTTCGGATTGGTCTGCCATGTAGCACGCTTCGATCTTTAATGAGCTGCTTAATATGTGTAGGTAATCCTTTCTAACGCAGATTTTGAACGATAGCTCTCCACTTTCTGGAGGACCGAGTTTTGAAATCAGTAGAATGCCTGTTGGAAGCAAGAGTATGATAGCTAAGGAGAAAATGTAGGTGTTTGATTACAAGGGAGTTGAAAAGAGAACACAGAAAGCTGTTGTATAAAACATCTCTGGATTACGTCTTCAAACGAAGGGCAACCATGGCATCCATGACAGAGGGAGAAGCGTTAATTTGTGTATACGGGTAAGAGTCTCGCTAGCTACAATTGAATATATTATACATTTCTAATTTTGTCCAAAAGTAGGTCTCATTGCAAGTTAAAGCATACAGTTAGATAGCTAGCGAGAGAGCCAGCCAACGTTGGCTAATGTTACATGTATGTATATTATTCGTATCTCAAAGACATTTGCATTGCTAGCAATAGCCTAATGTTAGCCAGCTAACGTTGAACCTAGTTGGTTAGCGTTTAGCTACTTGTAGATTCATGCAGGGTGGTAACGTTCTGAGTTGGGATTATGGTTCATTATTTAGCTGCTACACATCTTAATTTATATATTTTTTTAACTCCATTTTGCAAGTAACCATTTCACTGTACCGTTTACACCTTCTGTATCCTGTGTATGTGACAAATAAACTTGGGATTTGATAGTGTGTTTACCAGAGACTAAATGTGAAGAACATAATGACTAGCACCAAAGTCAAATTACGATATAACATTAAGCCAACGAGACAGTGTCCAAGTTCTAAAATTATCTGATAGAATGCCCTGCTTTTATTTCGTCACTCACAACCGTAAGCTATGAAAGCTTTGGTGGTTTAGTACACGACCGTACTCACTGTTTAGCACATGGGCTCACATGTGAATCCTTACAAAGTTGGGTGGGGCTAAGGCTTAAGGGTGTGAACGATGCTGAATGAGTGTAGACAAAGAGCTCTCCAGTAGGTGTACCAAGACATTCAAGAGCCATTTTCTCAAAAGTGGGGTTACAAGTTTATCAACTTTCAAAGCAGAATTACTTTTCAATTGTTCCTCAACTGTAGTGTGACATACCATTTTCTAGCTGAGTCTCTACTTTTATCCAATGTAAAAAAAAAAAATACTATTTCAAATTTGGCTGCATAGGACTGAATCAAGCCGGTCGGTCACATATAGCGATTGACTTTGTGGCTGTGGTAACTAGTGACAACCGCTAAGACCCCAAGCAGAAAATTATGCAATTGTTCCATAATTTCAGCTCATTATTTAAACACATATTTCCCACCTTCAGTCAGCCAGTCCATTTTGAATTTGTGATGAAACTGTCGTCATTTGGAAAGGAATGTAGCTTGTGTATCCCATCAGTTAGAGAAATAAATGCCTATTAAAAACGTCTCTAAGTCCACTCAGCACGCATGTGTGGAGGGAGCAGTCAGAACGCAATTGAGTGAGAGAGACATGGAAGGGAATTTAGGGAGCAGAATTGTGTGATACTTGGCTTCTTTCTTGATATGACGCCCAAATGCATATGTATAAATGGAACTCTAGAGTAAAAGCAAATTAACGTAGTCTTCAAGAAAATACACCAAATAGTTGTACAGCATTTTTTTTGTTTTATCATCATCTCTGGTTAAAGGTAAAGTTTTGACGTCCGTTCAAGTACTTGATTACTCATGCCCATCCCTAGCTTACATGGGGTAAGTGGCGCAGCACACCTTCCAGAAAAACACTCTCAAACTAGGGATTTCGTAGCTAATTGTGGTAAAACAAGTAATTCTGCTCATAGATTATGATTTTATGAACTACTCATTAACACCACCAGCCCAAAGCGGGAGGTTAAAAAAAATACTTAGAAGTTGCCAACGTTCCAGAGTATATCCAACTAGATAATTGAATACTCAGGTGAAAGCCTGTAAACCAAATAAAACGGTTCCATACCGGTTAACCCTTCTGGGGCATTTCTCTGGCTTGATGTCGATGTCGTAGTGGTAGACCTCCAGTTTGGGGATCTCCATCTCAAAGAAGTTGGCCTGCAGTTTGATTGTCCTGCCCATGGTGCCAAAGTCTGGCCGTGAGGGGGGTTTGAACACATACTCTGGCACTGGAGGAGACGGGGGATCTGGATCAGAGGGGTCAGGGGTAGGAAGCAAACAAAGGAACAAGTTAATAACTGTACAGATGGAATGGGTTTTGCCTAGTCCCAATGTGTTTGTGCAGTTTTTCCAACTCCTATGTTCATTATCACAAGTTAGCAAGACACCCTGTTCTAGCCTGGTCCCAGGTCTGTTTGCGCTAACGCACAACAAGATTGTTCTAGAATATTATTTTTAGAATTTGAATAGTTGGATGTTCAAAGCATTTGACTGCATGAAACTATTTGGTTGGTGAGCCCTGACCAAGTTTGGACACCTTACTGAACACTGAGGACTGTGAAGAGACACACACGATAACTCACACCCACATACACATGGATTTCATATTGGAGTAGTGGCCTGAGAGCACACACTTACTGTTGTGAAGTTATGAAATGTAATGTATATAACTGCCTTCATTTTGCTGGACCCCAGGAAGACTAGCTGCCGCCTTGGCAAAACTGGTTCAAAGTCAGTCTTTTCTTTAGCGGTCTGTTAATCCTAGGGATTATGTGCGTTTCCTCAGATAGCTAAGCTTCTATGACGAGAGGGTCAAATTTTCAACTTCTAATCAGCATGTCTAAGAATAACTGGCATCCCACGTGATAACCAGCTTTGTTGTAATAGGTAGAGAAGGGTATATCAGACCACTGAAATTCGGGACATATGATGTAAACAAGTCCCTTTGGAAAATAATGGTTATTCGGACACGACCTGACTTGCGTTCTAAATAGTAGGCATTTTAGGAATGTGATTTTTTTTTTTTATAGTATGTGAATCTTCAAATCGAGTATGCTTTAAATGCCTCAATGTTCTACTCATTTTGGTTAGTCATCTATTAGAATTCACTGCACACTTTTGAAGAAGAGAATCGTTATTCCTGAGTCTGTTTGACAACAGCTGATAATCAGATAAGGGGACACCCTGTACCCAAATGAATGAATGGCAGGAATCAATACAGTTGTGCATTACATGACGCATTCTCAGGATGGGTGAGCTTAGTATCTTGATATGTTACCTACTGCATTAGTTCTTAATAGGACGCAGTAAAATTAGTACACAGTATGTCGTTTTAGTAAGTAGCAGGCAAGACAGATTTCGGACATGGCCGATGTGCTCCAGTGCAGTCAGCTGTTGTCCAGTGTTTCTTGCCAGTAAACACTACCTAATTGATTCCTACAGTTATACTTGCCCTATTTTATATCCAATTTTCTTTGCCTGCCAGAATCAAGACATTTAAAGATGTGTGAAGCTCTAAAGGCTAGCAAAGGCCAGCTACTCTTCCTTGCTTTCACAAAATGAAAAAAAATTAAAATAAATACAAATGTTTTGCCATCGCCCCCTTGTAAATGGTAGTGGGACATCATGTTACCAAAAGCTGTTCGCTGCTCTAAAATTACCACTCCACCCCTGGGCACGCAAGCGCGTAGATCAACGGAATGAAGCTTGTAGTAACCTTAAGGGTGTTTTCACACATACAGTATCAGTAAAAAGTTTGGACACACCTACTCATTCAAGGGTTTCTTTATTTTTACATTATTTTCCACATTGTAGAATAGTGAAGGCATCAACACTATGAAATAACACACATGGAATCGTGTAGTAACCAACATTTTTTTATTGTTAAACAAATCAAAATATGGTATATTTGAGATTCTTCAAAGTAGCCACCCTTTGCCTTGACAGCTTCACACACTCTTGGCATTCTCTCAACCAGCTTCACCTGGAATGCTTTTCCAACAGTCTTGAAGAAGTTCCCACATATGCTGAGCAGTTGTTGCCTGCTTTTCCTTCACTCTGTGGTCCAACTCATCTCAATTTGGTTGAGATCAGGTGATTGTGGAGGCCAGAGCATTTGATGCAGCACTCCATCACTCTCCTTATTGGTCAAATAGCCCTTACACAGCCTGGAAGTGTGTTGGGTCATTGTCCTGTTGAAAAACAAATGATAGTCCCACTACATGCAAACCAGATGGGATGGCGTATTGCTGCAGAATGCTGTGGAAGCCATGCTGGTTAAGTATGCCTTGAATTCTAAATAAATCACAGTGTCACCAGCAAAGCACCCCCACCTCCATGCTTCCGTGGGAACCACACATGCAGAGATCCTCCGTTCACCCACTCTGCGTCTCACAAAGACACTGCGGTTGGAACCAAAAATCTCAAATTTGGACTCATCAGACCAAAAGGACAGATTTCCACCGGTCTGATGTCCATTGCTCGTCTTTCTTGGCCCAAGTAAGTCTCTTATCATTGGTGTCCTTTAGTAGTGGTTTCTTTGCAGCAATTTGACCATGAAGGCCTGATTCACGCAGTCTCCTCTGAACAGTTGATGTTGAGATGTGTGTTACTTGAACGCTGAAGAATTTATTTGGGCTGCAATTTCTGAGTCTGGTAACTAATTAACTTATTTTTTGGACTGCCCTTGAAGAAACATTCAAAGTTCTTTAAATGTTTCACATTGACTGACCATCATGTCTTAAAGTAATGGACTGTTGTTACTCTTAGCTTATTTGAGCTGTTCTTACCATAATATGGACTTTTACCAAATAGGGCTCTCTTTTGTATGTACAAGGGCCCCTACCTTAATGGAAATGCATTCCAGGTGACTACCTCATGAAGCTGGTTAAGAGAATGCCAAGAATATGCAAAGCTGTCAAGGTAAAGGTTGGATACTTTGAAGAATCTCAAATATATTTTGATTTGTTTAACATGTGTTTACTACATAATTCCATGTGTGTTATTTCATAGTGTTGTCGTCGTCTTCACTATTATTCTACAATGTAGAAAATAGTAAAAATAAAGAAAAACCCTGGAATGAGTAGGTGTGTCAAACCTGACTGGTACTGTAGTTCTGTGCAATAGTTCAATCACTGTGGTTATTTGTAAAAAAAAAGAAATAGGTCCGATTGGTTTCACATTGCCAAATGTCAAACTAAAATGGCTTAACAAAATCGTGTTCATACCAGTCATTTGTTTAGAGAAAAGTCTCACGTTAAATCCATGTATTATCATTAACCAGCATAACTTGTGTCCCAAACGTCATATTACTTTCTCTTTGGTCTTCCAACAACATGCGGGAAGAAACAGCGCAATAGCTGCTCCATCGTACAACTTGAGTAGGCTAAATTCAGTAGCCTATAGCTCCACCCTTTGAGCGACCCACGTTGTGTAATTTTGTGCATTCCCAAGTGCAGATAGTGTATTCACACTAGGGCTGGGACAACACCAGTATTGAGATACTCGTTAGCATTGTAGAAAGGAAACAAAACAGATTTAAATTCTTTAGGAAAAACAGCCCTACTGTTGGAAGAAAAAATTAAATAAAAGATTAAAACATTGTCATCCAGTCACATTTATTTTCCAAGCTATAGCCAGTGCTGAGCGATTAACTGAAACTGTGGTTATTTTTTTACTAATTGACTGGTGTCAGTTCAATTATTTGAATTCCATTTGTGTTTCTCTCTGTGAGCTCAATGCACACAGTTTCTCTAGAGATAAATCAGATCCAGCCTGAACTGTGCGATGTAGTAGGGAGTTGTAGTTTCCAACAGGCCAATAGTCTACAGATTTAAGCACCTAAAACTTGGTAATTAACTACGATCATAATCCATTGTGCATCTACATTACATGACCAAGAGTATGTGAACACCTGCTCGTCGAACATCTCATTCTAAAATCATGGGCATTAATATGGAGTTGTTCCCCACTTTGATGCTATAACAGCCTTGAATGTCATTGAGCTCTTCAGCAAGGCCATTCTACTGCCAATGTTTGTCTATGGAGATTGCATGGCTGTGTGCTCAATTTTATAAGCCTGTCAAGCAACAGATGTTGCTGAAATGGACACTAATTTGAAGGGGTGTCCATATACTTTCGTATAAAATATATCATATTTATTAGGGTACTAATTCAATCGTGAGGTGATAGAGAGCAGCTGTTGCTTCACAAGGCATCTACCTGAAAATACATGATCTAAGTGATTGATAGTTGGTATTCAGCAGTCATTAAAGTATGACTACTTTACTGAACAAAAATACAAAACGCAACATGTAAAGTGTTGGTTCCGTGTTTAATGAGCTGAAATGAAAGACCCCAGTATTCTTCAATACACAAAAAAGCTGATTTCTCAGATTTTGGGCACAAATTTGTTTACATCTCTATTAGTGAACATTTCTCCTTTGTAAAGATAATCCAGCCACCTGACAGGTGTGGCATATCAAGACACGGATTAAACAGCATGATCATTACACAGGTGCAACTTGTGCTGGGAACAATAAAAGGCCACTAAAATGTTCAGTTTTGGCACAACGCCACAGATGTTTCAAGGCATGCTGACTGCAGAAATGTCCACCAGAGCTGTTGCCAGATAACCGAATGTTCCCTTCTCTACCATAAGCCCCCTCCAATGTCATTTTAGAGAATTAGGCAGCACGTCCAACCGGCATCATAACCGCAGACCACGTGTAACCACGCCAGCCCAGGACCTCCACATCCGGCTTCTTCACCTGTGGGATTGTCTGAGACCAGCCTCCCGGACCGCTGATGAGTATTTGTCTGTAATAAAGCTCTTGTGGGGAAAAACGAATTCTGATTGGCTTGGCTCCCAAGTAGGTGGGCCTGTGCCCTCCCATGGTTGCACTCTGGCTAGTCATGTGAAATCCATAGATTAGGGCCTAATGAATTTGTTTAAATTGGATTTCCTTATATGAACTGTAACTCTGTAAAATCATTGCATTTATATTTTGTTCAGTATACAAAATTGTGATTTTGCCAGACAGAATAGGCAGAAGCTCTATAGAGATGAGATGCTGACTTGGAATGAAATAAAGTCAAATAAAACAAATGTAATATACACAATTTAAATATTTTATTCAAGTGAATAAATGATGGTTAAGTGACAAGTAAATGGGCAGTCACTACTACCATCATGGGACTTCAATTGTTTTATTCTGTGTTACAGCATTCAACCCACATAATGCAATTCATGTAAAAAAAATAAAAATAATGACACCCATTTGTTATTTTTATAATCTAACATAAACCTCAAAATGCACTAGTCGCTCAACACTAGCTATAGCACACAATATTTTACATACAGCAGATTAAAGGACCAAAGAGCTTGTTCTGCTTTGTGTTTTCATTTTTGCCATGGAAAAAAATATTGCGATACTGGTATCATCACAGCCCTGGTTCACACCAGTCCAAACAAATTGAACTAAAGGGGGGAAAACATGCCACAGTTCAAACTCCAAACCATAATAAGTACACTAAGACTGGTGTGAAAGAAGCTTACCAGAGCCAATTGACCCCGAGGAGTGAGGTGGTTCAAGCATCTCAGCAGCTAGAAGAGAAAAACATTTGTCAATTAACATGACTCACAATGATTAAAATGAAGGCTGCATGGATCATAAAATGTTCTGTAATATTCTTAGAACTTCCTCCTATACATAATGCCCAAATAAAACCTTGTCACTTCATTCTCCATGTTCATTTTCATGCCCTATAGTTTATTGCTGCATAGCTAGCTACTACAGACCCTACCAGTACACTTGTTTACACTGGAAAACTAGCAGTATTTCAATCTTCGATGGAGTAGTGTGGATAAAGGTATAATTTGGACTACAGTGGAATCCCTCATCCCTGCATTGAGGTAGGTTTTCCAACCCATATATCGTACCTGCTTGCACCTTCTGGCACACTGACTACCCATTTCCAAATGCCTCACCCTCTTATCAGCCTTAGAACAGAATCATGTACAACTGCTGAGCCAATTTTTCAGCTCCCTTATCAACAAGTACACACCAGCAGCTCAGCAACCTGGCAATCTGACCACTCCTATAACCACCCATCTTCCTGAAACTGGTCACCATCATTCTCAGTAAGTGAAGGATTGGAAATAATTAACTGGAAATAGTCAACCAGTGTATCAGTGGTGCAACCTTATTTTCTAGCAAATATTCAGTTTCACATAACTGGCTCCACTTTGAACAACTTAAGAGTAATAAAAAAAAAAATTAAAATCACCCACTAGTAGTATAGCATAAAATATCTGTTCGCTAACGCTACTAGTCACCATGGATGCTTTTCCCAACCTAAATACCAGGCCATGTTCCCACCTGCACAAACTAAAACAGCATGTTGGGAGAGGATCTTTTCTTTAATTGGCCTTCACTTAACGGCATTTTGTTAGTGATCAAACAATTAGTTCCCAATTCTCAATGTCAACTCAATAGCCAGTTAAATGTAGCTAGCTAATGATGCACAACTTAAGGATTGTTGCTTGCTCAATATATAGCAAGCTGACTGGTCCCCATAATGGTAGCTAACGACAAAGAGAATAACTCGGTGAAAACAGTCTCCGAAATGTAGCGGGTTAGTCAGCTAGCAAGTTAGACAAGAAGCAATGGTTAACAGGTAGCTAACTAATTAATTACAACGCAAACCAAGTTAGCTAGCTAACATTTGAAAAGGTTAACAAGCCGCCGTTGGATAACAAGGCGACTACCCGTTAGCAGGCTAACGTTAGCTAGTCTACTAAAAATGAGTTCTGAGCTAGCTCGGTAGCTAGCTACTGGCCAACCATCTATTTTAAATATATTTTTTTTAACTATTTGTTATTTGTACAAATGTTTCCTGCTTAAGGATTGGACTTGAACAATATTGAAGTTTATCGACTTCAACTATCGTTAGCCAGGTCAACAGGCTTAGCTAACATTAGTTAACTAGCTAACAACAACAGGCCGGGCAAACGGTGGCAAGGCTTGCTAACGCGAGAGCTAGCTAACTAGCTAGGGACGAAATGTTAAACTGAGCTTGGCGAACAATGTTACAAAATGAAAACAAAACCGTGAAAATGATTGGAGGCCCCAAAGACCAAACTATCACTATCAGCACATTTATTCGCTATCCGTCTTGCTAACTAGCAAAATGCTAAACTTACCTCCAGCTGCTCCACTGGAATACATTTTATCGTTTGTTCAGCGTGCACTCTGTGGTCGTACGTACGGGTACTCCACTTTACTCAAACGTCGCCAAAATACATACGTAAATGGGTACTATATATATAAAACAGTGTGGGCGGCTCGGTTAGGAAGTGGAAGGTTTTAGCCAAGCAGTAAATTACAACACCACGAGAGCTTTATCATCCTCGGCACGGCACCATCCCCCCAACACACAAACCGGAGCTATGCCGAGAGAGGCTAGCGAAGGATCTGTGTGATGTCACACGCACAGTCCACTGTCTTATCCCCGCGCGGTCTTTCCTTGGCCGTGTTCATTTTACAACATTGCGAAATTCAGAGGAAGATGAATCAACCAAAGTGCAATGAATGTATTTAATTTAGGCCCTGTAAACACTACAATATTAAAATAGCTGTAACGTTACCAACCAAATGTGTAATTTTACTTAATTTTGTCGCTGCCGAATGCCTTTCACTGGAAGAAGAAACAGCAGTCATTTTCGGGGCATGTTGTATTTTAAATAAATGCTCACTGATAAACCCATCTCGTAGATTCCACAAACGTCCTACGAACTAGCTTAACATTCATTATTGTTACTGGATGATTTTGTATTGGTGTAGCTAGTAGGCCTAGGCCTACTGTACACATTGGCAGAGAAGATTTGTAGGCCTAGGCAGCCCAGCCTTCTCATGCCATATGTCCTATGTCCCCCTGCTTATCCTCCTCAAATATGGGCTCCCGAGTGGCGCAGCGGACTAAGGCACTGTATCTCATTGTTAGAGGCATCACCACATACACCCTGGTTCAAATACAGGCTGTATATCCAGGCTGTGTAGGCCGTCATTGTAAATAAGAATTTGTTCTTAACCGACTTGCCTAGTTAAATAAATAAAAAATGTGGCTTGACCAGTAGGGGCAGCCTAACATGCTAAACTTAGTTTAGGGGCCCAGCCAACTCCTCAAAAAAATTCACTTCCACTTGTAAACTTAGGCCTACCAGAAAGAGATCAACATCAATTGGGTGGCAGGTCGCCTAGAGGTTGGAGAGACCAGTAGCCAGAAATTTCCAAAAAAAATACAGAACTGAACTGGCAAGCTGCTGTGTTTTACCCCTGGCACCATTTCCTGCCATTGTGCCCTTGAGCAAGGCACTTAACCACCTAAAACTGCTCTTGATCCAGGGGTGCTGCTCCCTGGTGGCTAACCGTGTGCCTCTCCAAGTGTGTGTATTTGGTGGGGTTGAGATAGACATATTTCTGTATTTCACAAAATGGACACTAATTCATTCTGTTCTATTCAGAGGACTCATCCCATGAACTTATTAGGTCAATATGAACAAACAAATCCAATCATTAGACTACCTCATAGTAATATAGGCCTATTTACACTTCACTCCATAAGTATTTGGTCAGTGAAGTTACATTTTGTTATCTTACTCTATACTCCAGCATTTTAGAATTGAGCTAGAATTTTTCATATTAGGCGACAGTGCAGAATATCACCATTTATTTTAGGGTATTTTCATACATACAGTATGTGCCGAAGACGTGGATGTCGATTATGGCAGCCCCCCTCTGATTCAGAGGGGTTGGGTTAAATGCGGAGACACATTTCAGTTGAATGCATTCAGTTTTACTACTGACTAGGTATCCCCCTTTCCTATCTGTTTTACCATTTAGAAATGAAAGCACTTTATGTATCTAGTCTCCCCATTTGAAGTATTTGAATAAATTCACTTATAGTGTATTAAAGAAGTCAACATTTTAAGTGTTTGGTCCCATATTTCTAGCAAGCAATGACTACGTCAAGCTTGTGACTCTACAAACTCATTGGATGCATTTGCAGTTGATTGTGCTTTGGATTATGTTTTCCCCAATAGGAACAGAATAATGTCCTGTGCCAATTTGGTGCCAGTTTTATTGTAAGTAAGAATAAACTCAGCAAAAAAAGAAACATCCTCTCACTGTCAACTGCGTTTATTTTCAGAAAACTTAACGTGTAAATATTTGTATGAACATAACAAGATTAAACAACTGAGACATAAACTGAACAAGTTCCACAGACATGTGACTAACAGAAATTGAATAATGTGTCCCATTAAAATCAAAAGTAACAGTCAGTATCTGGTGTGGCCACCAGCTGCATTAAGTACTGCAGTGCTTCTCCTCCTCATGGACTGCACCAGATTTGCCAGTTCTTGCTGTGAGATGTTACCCCACTCTTCCACCAAGGCACCTGCAAGTTCCCGGACATTTCTGGGGGGAATGGCCCTAGCCCTCACCCTCCAATCCAACAGGTCCCAGACTTGCTCAATGGGATTGAGATCCGGGCTCTATGCTGGCCATTGCAGGACACTGACATTCCTGTCTTGCAGGAAATCACACACAGAACGAGCAGTATGGCTGGTGGCATTGTCATGCTGCATGAGCCTGCAGGAAGTGTACCACGTGAGGGAGGAGGATGTCTTCTCTGTAATGCACAGCGTTGAGATTGTCTCCAATGACAACAAGCTCAGTCCAATGATGCTGTGACACACCGTCCCAGACCATGACGGACCCTCCACCTCCAAATCGATCCCGCTCCAGAGTACAGGCCTCTGTGTAACGCTCATGCCTTCGATGATAAATGCGAATCCGACCATCACTCCTGGTGAGACAAAACCGTGACTCGTCAGTGAAGAGCACTTTTGCCAGTCCTGTCTGGTCCAGCGACGGTGGGTTTGTGCCCATAGGCGACGTTGTTGCCGGTGATATTTGGTGAGGACCTGCCTTACAACAGACCTACAAGCCCTCAGTCCAGCCTCTCTCAGCCTATTGCGGACAGTCTGAGCACTGATGGAGGGATTGTGTGTTCCTGGTGTAACTCGGCCAGTTGTTGTTGCCATCCTGTACCTGTCCCGCAGGTGGGATGTTCGGATGTACCAATCCTGTGCAAGTGTTGTTACACGTGGTCTGCCACTACGAGGACGATCAGCTGTCCGTCCTGTCTCCCTGTAGCGTTATCTTAGGCGTCTCACAGTACGGACATTGTAATTTATTGCCATGGCCACAGTCCTCATGCCTCCTTGCAGCATGCCTAAGGCACGTTCACGCAGATGAGCAGGGGCCTGGGCATCTTTCTTTTGGTGTTTTTTAGAGTCAGTAGAAAGGCCTTTTTAGTGTCCTGAGTTTTCATAACTGTGACCTTAATTGCCTACCGTCTGTAAGCTGTTAGTGTCTTAACGAACGTTCCACAGGTGCATGTTCATTAATTGTTTATGGTTCATTGAACAAGCATGGGAAACATTGTTTAAACTCTTTACAATGTAGATCTGTGAAGTTATTTGGATCTTTACGAATTATCTTTGAATGACAGGGTCCTGAAAAAGGGACGTTTCTTTTTTGCTGAGTTTAGAATATGTTTTTGAACAGTTCTATACTGAACAAAAATATAAACGCAACATGCAACAATTTCAGCGATTTTACTGAGTTGAATTTAATATTAGGAAATCAGTCAATTGAAATAAATTAATAGGCCCTAATCTATGGATATTAAATGACTGGGCAGGGACACAGCCATGGGTGGGCCTGGGAGGGGATTGCCCCACCCACTTCAAATCAAATCAGATTATATTGGTCACATTCACATGTTTTCCTGATGTTATTGCGGGTGTAGCGAAATGCTTGTGTTTCTAGCTCCAACAGTGCAGTAATATCTAACAAGTAATATCTAACAATTTCACAACAATACACACAATACACACATCTAAAGTAAAGGAATTGAATAAAGAGTATATAAATATTTTGATGAGCAATATCGGAGCAGCATAGACTAAATTAAAGTAGAATAGAATAGAATACAGTACATACATGTGAGATGAGTAATGCAAAATATGTAAACATTATTAAAGTGACTAGCATTCCATTATAGAAGTGGCATGCAATTTCAAATCTATGTATATAGTGCAGCAGCCTCTAAGGTGCTAGTGATGGCTATTTAACAGTCTGATGGCATCTCGGTCCCAGCTTTGATGCACCTGTATTGACCTCACCTTCTGGATGATAGTGGAGTGAACAGGCAGTGGCTAAGGTGGTTGTTGTCCCTGATGATCTTTTTGGCCTTCCTGTGACATCGGGTGCTGTAGGTGTCCTTGGGAGCCAAGCCCACCCACTGGGGAGCCAAGCCCAGCCAATCAGAAGGAGGTTTTCCCCACAAAGGGCTTTATTACAGACATAATTACTCCTCAGTTTCATCAGCTGCCCGGCTGGCTGGTCTCAGATGATCCCGCAGGTGAAGAAGCTTGATGTGGATGTCCTGGGTTTGTGTGGTTACACTTGATCTGCGGTTGTGAGGTCGGTTGGACATACTGCCAAATTCTCTAAAACAAAGTGAGGTGGCTTATGGTAGAGAAATGAACATTCAAATCTCTGGCCACAGCTCTGGTGGTCATTTCTGCAGTCAACATGCTAATTGCATGCTCCCTCAACTTGAGACATCTGTGGCATTGTGTTGTGTGCCAAAACTGAACATTTTAGAGTGACCTTTTATTGTCCCCAGCAGAATGTGCACCTGTATAATGATCATGCTGTTTAATCAGCTTCTTAATATGCCACACCTGTCAGGTGGATGGATTATCTTGGCAAAGGATAAATGCTCACTAACAGGAATGTAAACAAATTTGTGTACAAAAATTGAGAGAAAGCTTTTTGTGCATATTGAAAATTCCTGGGATCTTTTATTTCAGCTCATGAAACATGGGACCAACACTTTACATATTGCATTTATATTTTAGTTCAGTATACATTCATGTGGATGCTACCATGATCATGGACAATCATGAATGCATTGTGAATAATGATGAGTGAGAAGGTTACAGAGGCACAAAGATTATACCCCCGCCCCCCAATGTTTTATTTTATTTTTATAATAATGCTAACCTCCCCTGTTAGGTAATGGTGAAAAGTGTGCATGTTTTGTTGTAGCCTCTGAATGGCATCTAACTCATTAGGCCTATTCATTTTTCATGACATTACCAGGATTCATGTAGAAGTGTTCAGAAACATCTTTATTATAGACTTAGAAAGAAAATTAGTCCAGTCATCATTCACCATTCAGTTAATATTGGGCAACATTTCTAAACGGTAAAACAGATATGTATGGAAATACCCTCAAATAAAGTTAACATTCGGTACTCAAATCCAAAATGCTGGATGGAGTAGGTCTACAATGAATAGACCTATAACAATTAAAGAAACCTTCATTATTTTGGATTTGGCATTTTTTTGTCTTAATTGATTGATTACATACAGTATGCAACAATAGCCTACTACGTTGAGTATCCGGCTACGAATGATGCCCGGTCCCCAAATATTTTATTGGAATGTCTTGTCGCGTGTGACTGACGCTAATTCCACTGCTTCGCACCAAGTAATGATACATTCCCTCATTCACCACCGAGCGGCGCCATTTTATACTGATTCCACAGCTTCGCACAAAGTGATCATACGTTCCCTCATTCACCACCGAGCGACGCCATTTTACTACAATACGCGCGTTGTTCAGTTGCGTGCAACATCCACAGACCCTTCAGAGCTTAGTGAACATAGTGATAAAGTAAATGAATGTTGTCTGTTTCCGTTGTTTCAATGCATTTTCGGTGTGGTTAAACGTGGCCGTTGTTGAGGGACAAATAATCGAGTTTAATTAGGTCGTTTCCATAGATTTTGACCGTGGTAAGAGAAATGTGTGATATAGCCTAATAATTCATTTTATGCAGAAATGTTCATCTTTCTGAGGATGAGGTAGACCTTGCTGTGACGTTAAAATTAACATATGCCTACAAATGAATGGGCATATAGGCCTTTAGGCTGACAATACGGGGTAAAAGCACACACAAGCACTTGTTTCTTCTTCATTTATGAATAGGCAAGTGAAACACAGATCTAGTTTAATCTGTTCGTTGCATCACTTGCATTTTATGTTGTGGCAATCGAAACTGTTTCATTTCTGTCTCTGCATTAAGTCCAATCATGAGACATTTTAAGATAAATACTGTAGTAATTTCATTTTTTGTTTCGTTTCTTGTCGAAAGCTGAATTATGAATGGCAGGCAACACAACAGTCGTGATGTTTTAATGCTGAAGCTCATGATAGACTGATATATTCTTGTAGACGTTTTGGATACTGCAATTTACCACCCTAAATTGTCAATCGATGACATGACACCCAATTTAATTGCCCGTTTTGATTGATAGTAAAAACACAACAAAGTAGCCTGAGTCGTATATCGCCTATGGCAAACTGGTCGAGCGAGTTGGGGTGTATGCTGTCTGCGCGCCTTGGCCAATGGAACCAGATCCTCCCTGCAGTGCGTAAGAGCGCAATTTAGGATTTAACCAAGTCTTTGCTGAGGGGCTGACAGAAGTTCGAGAGACGCCGTCGGTGTAAGCACATATCACACAATGCAAGTGTAGTCTTCAGTCAGTCTTCAGACGTCTCATTGGAGTTAGGCTGCCATTTAACGTTGCTGCTTTCGAACTATGACTGGAGTATTCGACCGAAGGATTCCGAGTTTCAAACCTGCCGACTTCCAGAACCCTTTTCAGGTTTCCACCACAATGCACCACCCTTCTCAGGAATCCCCTACGCTACCCGAGTCTACGGCCACGGATTCTGGCTACTATAGCCCGGCTGGAGCAGTGCACCATGGCTATTGTTCGCCTAATTCCACCTCGTATGGGAAACCTCTCAATGCCTATCAATACCAGTACCACGGCGTAAACGGATCTGCGGGAAATTACCCTGCAAAAACATACCCAGACTACAGCGCATACACAGCCTCTGCTTACCACCAATATGCTGGAACTTATAGCAGAGTACAACCATTAAGTCCGCAGGGTAATTACACAATGTTTTATTGTATTTGTATTAGGCTATTATTATTAGTGAATCAAATTTGTGTCGTGTTCGACCTCACACAATTTTTACATGCGTGTATGTCAAACTGGGATAGCCTATTTTTCCATTATGGTAAAATTCTTGAAATCAAATTTGGTAAAGGGGCACAAAGTTTTCACCGAAGTTATTCTGTAAAAAGGACGTACTTTTCCTCTACCCGTTAGATTCTTTGCGAGACGCACTGACTTCAATATCCGCCCATAAATCGACAGATGTCCTCTTGATTTGATCGCTCTGAAATAGATGGAATATCCAGGAAATATGGCTGTGTTATGCAAATACTTTGTTAGTACACCACAGATAAAGCAATTGATTTATTTCTTTCAGAAAAAGAAGTAGCAGAACCTGAAGTGAGGATGGTAAACGGAAAGCCCAAGAAAGTCAGAAAACCACGGACAATCTACTCCAGTTTTCAGCTAGCTGCCCTGCAGCGGAGATTTCAGAACACACAGTACCTCGCGCTGCCAGAGAGAGCAGAGCTCGCCGCTTCGTTGGGACTCACGCAAACGCAGGTAAATAGGTTACTTTTCTCCAATTTCATTGAGTGTTCAGTTTCATTCTGTTTTAGTTTTTTAAATAAAAATGATCAGTTCAAATTTGCATTGTGTTTACAATATACATGTAATGCGTAAAATGGGCGTAATGAATTCTTAAAAAATTATCGAAAGCTTAATTCGTATGCGTACTTTTGTATAATGGCATTTTGGGATGTTAATATGCTGTTATTTATTAACTCACTTTGACATATTTCTCATCCATCCCCAGGTCAAAATCTGGTTCCAGAACAAAAGGTCGAAACTGAAGAAAATTATGAAGAATGGTGAGCTTCCACCGGAACACAGTCCGAGCTCCAGCGACCCTATGGCATGCAACTCTCCGCAGTCCCCCGCCGTCTGGGACACGCATGGCCCGTCCAGGCCTCACAGCCACCAGGCGCAGAACATCAACTCCGCGGCCTCCACCTTTTTGGAAAACTCCGCGTCTTGGTACTCCACGGCTGGTGCCATGAATGCTCACCTCCAGGCCCCCAACTCGATACAGCACTCTTTGGTTCTTGGATCTGGGACGTTATACTGAAACCCAGTTCAACAAATATTTACATTGTATGGGACTCGTGTTTAAAATGTCCAGAGGAATATGCAATGTATTGATGACAGTCATAGAAGAACGTGTATAATGTGTAAATGTGTGCATGTAATTTATTGCATTTTGGAAGACTAATTAAACGTTTTAAATCGACAATGCAATCCAGAGACTTTTAATGGCGCCCTCCTGAATTATGACTTAGACAAAAACGATTGTTGGTAGCCTACCAACAAGTCCTCCCTCATGATTAGGCTATTCGCACTGAAAATCAATGACCCCATAACATTACAAAATGTGCCCACATTCTGAGACACTTTAAATCCATGTACAGATCAAACTCGAGATGAATTGCCTGGGCTGTCTGTGTGACATATTTGGTCAGTTGTGCACATTTGTGATTGACTTTAAAAATTAATTTGGGGGCAAAACTATCAACAGGGAGATGGGTATACTGACCTTAAGCTAAAGGCCTACAATTAGGATATTTTTCATTTTCAACAAGCGCGGAATTCTCAGGGGGAGTTACCTGCTGCTATGCCAAAAGGTTAGGCTAAATTTGTTCGTGTCATGTCATGTAGTTATTCATGTTTGGTACTACAACCTGGTTTATGGTTATGCGCATATTACATGCCCAGAGTACATTATGTTTTGAGCGGATCCATAACGGACTAAAACAAAACCGTAGGTTATGAGTGTCTATTGGTTTTGACGTCCAATTCAATGTGGATGAATTGATTGCAGGTATAGGCCTACTATTGCATTATTAGAGTTGTCAATGATGTTCCTCTGAAAGACAAATATTCAAGGAATGGTATGCGATTGTTACTACTTTATTAAACAGTCATAACAAAACATATTATTTAGTTTTTTCTTGTTGTCTGTGGTGAACGAGATGTAAACCAAACAAAATAATCAATAATTCACACGATTTAAATCAGATTATTGTAAAGATACAGACATTGTTGATGATACTATTTTCTTGCAGGTAAATTCTAGTATACATGTATTATTATAATGCCTATTCTTTAAATTATGTTAGCACATTTCAGTCTCGTGTTTTGGAGTTGCATCTGGATTTCAACCTCCCCCAAAGAATATGGGTGTCGGTCTGGCAGACAGTCTGCAGCCGTGCTGTCTTTTTGTCCCCTAGAATTAGTTGCTTTGAATGGCAGAGAGGAGGCGAATGGGCGGTACGAAGATCTGAGACAATTTACATTCCTGTGGGGGCAGACCGGCTCCAGAGCTCTGCCGCTCCCGGCCACAGCCCACCTCCGTCAGACCTTCCGGGTAAAATAAAATCTTCAACATTTGAACATATCATTAGCTACCAGCAGTAGGCCTCCTACAACGAGTGTTGCTACTGAATAGCACTAAACAAACTATACTCCAGTGAAGCGAAAATCAAGGCCTATGAATGTGTTGTAATTGGGTTCTTGTTCCAGACTTTACATTAAACATGTTATCATTATGCATATATAAACGAATCAACCAAGAAACAATCACACACGCGCGCGCGCACACAGGGAGAGGACACGTTTACCACAAACTAAATCTGGCCTGGACACAAAATACTGTTGCGAAGCATCTGACCTAAGGATACACAATGCATAATACACAATACACCAATGTTAACATGGTGTGCATGCAACTGAATGCCCGTCTCCTCTGATTTCCCCACGGACCTGAATGTCCTGGCTCAACATAGCCGTAGCAAACAACTAATCAGCTGAAATCATTGTGCAAAAAATAAAATGGTTTGCTGAACGCTAATCCAAAACCTCGACGTAGTGCGCGTGGTCACATAATTACACTGCCAGTGCTCGAGAACTCTACGTTTGATTTTCATATTACTGTTTATGCCCCCTCCACCCCAAGTCCCCCAACACACACACACACACACACACACACACACACACACACACACACACACACGCACACACACACACACACACCATGCCATTATATCAAGAGCCCCGTTAAATTCCAACTGAACATGTTCCACTCCCCTACAAATCGAGTCTAAATAATGAAAGTTAGCTTTACTGGACAGCTTCAACCGTAACACTCAACAATAATTATACTCCAGGATTAGGCCCCATTATCATAATCTGGACATTGACAATTATCTATAATTTGCAAAGATGCGCTTGCTTCTTGATGGCAGAATGCTTTTTTTCTAGCTCACCATCACTAAACAGTGACAGTAATAACAGCTAATTTTGCAGGCAATATATAAGAGGTAGCGGGGTGTTGAAGCACTTTCACACCTGGATATGCTTACTCAACCACGAGCACTAGTGTACTGTCGCAGACAGTGTTCCCTACCGAAGTCCAACCTTTTTGACCACTGCTAACACTATTGTAGGCTAAAGAATCATATGAAGGTAAGGCTGTTTTTTTCTCTGTGAATCACTTGATGAAAGATTGTTGGATACTTTCGTTTTAGAATTTTTAAATTTGTTTTGTATAGCCTAAGCTAAAGGCTTTAACCTACCTTATTTTAGGTTACATTTTGAATATATTTTTCTAGTTAATTTGTGATAAATAACCCATGTCTTACGCGCTAAATAAAACAACGAAAATGGATCAAATCTGAGAAGCATGCATTCAACACAAGCCCGTAAATATTGACTTTCATTCTAGCCTATTAATTTGTCAGGCGATTCGGACAATGTTATTTCCATAGGCCATAATCAATTGCAATCAAGAAGCCAAACTGATCAAATATGATCAGGTTATCCAGGAACATATTGCATCAATCTATATCTTGGCCAGAAAGCCACACAGGAGTGTTGTCATCTCCCTCATTGTGTCTTCTGTTCCCTCTGTCACTTCCAGCCGCTTTCTATCTGAGATTTATATTTTTGTTCATATAATATTAATCAATTGAGTTACATAATATTAAACATGTGCATTGTTTGAGCCTTTTCACAGTTCTGATGCACATTGACTCTTCCTATTGCAACGATTTTCAAAATAGCCTTTAAAATGCATGACAGATTTATGACGATATAAGCTTATTTATTGTAAAAGCTAGTGATTTGCGGGCAGTCCTTTGGGTGTGAAAATACTTCTTGGTAGAAGAAGCACGCACTTTTCTGCTTTACGAGTTACTCTCGGTAAATATAGGAACTTTTTAAGTGAAAGGTTGTTTACGAGAGTTTGGGCAATAAATCAGACTTTATATATATATTTGCAAATATAGGCATATAGATATGGTGGTGATAGGGCCTGTAGGTTTTAGTTAAGTGGGGCCCATGCAGGTATACTGTGTGCTAGTGGGGCATCCACGATTTGACAGCTGCAGACACTTTCACATTCTTCTTTTCAACATTGTAATTTCAGATAATATCCCAACCGTTCACTGCTCTCAGCAATTTGTATATGAATAACCTAATAATTTCCCTCTTTTGTTCCGTCTGTGCTACCTCAAATCCAAATAAAGATGCCTTTTAGTATTAAAAGTGGTAGAAAATTACAGGTAATTATCTTTGACGGTAAAAACGTTGTAATCAGCGGGCTTGCATCAAAAATTACCCTAATTATGCCTGCATTTATGAGAATGGAAAAAAAGCCTCACTTGGATAAAACACATAAATTGTCCCAAATATCTCCTTCATATTGAACGGGACTGCAGCTGGATGCTTTGTTCAAGATCGATCCCGTGGAGCTTGGCATTTAACGTCTTGCTTTAGGACAGGCAAAGGGGAGAAAAACATTTTGTCAATACTTGTAATAATTGAGGCAGAAAATCACAAGATTAACTGGACATGGAGCGACCATCTTTTTCGGGATAAATTGATAAAGCGGAACAGGGTAAGTTAATTTCCTCTAGTGTTTTTTTTATGTATTTGACTATAGGCTATTTTGTTCGCTTGCAGTGCATTGGACATTTATATTTTATGAGGAAACATAGTGCTATGATGGATAGCCTGTAATATTTTAATGAAAAACCTATGGGACCTACATTTTAGAACGTCCATAGGACCTCGACAAGGAATGGCTCATCAGTCATGTATGACATATATCAATCATGTTATCTTTCAGTACAAAACACGAAACTTTGTTTTAAGTCAAGGTTTACTCCATTTATGAAAGACAAAACATAAAAAGTGTATGTACAACTAAAATTGATGAATATATATACAGAGAGAATGCTTTGTTTTGCATGTTCGAGAAAAACACTCAGTCAAAGTGAAGTTTAGATTTCAACAATATAAGATGGCATAATGTTCAACCCGCAAGTGTAGTCCATTCCGTGCCCAAGTGTTGGGCTAAATGTCAGTGATAGCCTATATTTGGTATATTGACAGTCAGATGTTGACATGAATGAAAGCATAACAAAGGCAATCCCACTGAACAGTCATTGGTAAGTTAATACGGTTAGTTCCTTTATCGTGTGTCATATCACAGAGACTTTGTCCCCAAGTATCCTTCACAAGCAGCCGACCCTTTCGCCAAGGAATCTCGCTGTTCGAACGGGACAACACTTTTGTCTCGAGGCTGATGGAAATCAATTGTGCAGGTAAAACTATGAAGGTTCGAAAGTCTCGAGTCAGGCCTCGGGCCTCCCCGCCCTTTGCGCAGTCTATCTCTGCATTGTCTCTTGATGTGGGGAGGAATACCAGTGAGAATAACCGGGCATGTAGCCGTTGGCCGCCATGTTTACTCCTTTGCTGGACGCTGAAACGTCCCATATGGGAGGAATTGCTGGAGAGCGGGGAGACAGGCCGATGGAACTAGGCATAGTAGGGTCGCTCTCGTGCGGGTTGCCACCTGCCTTCAGCAGCTTCTTGAACTTTGACCTTTTATTCTGGAACCATATCTTTACCTGCACGAGATAACAGGAAGGCAACGGAAGACCAGATAACAGATAATGTTACAATCATTAATATATTTATTCATTAACATGTTAATAAATAGGCTTATAGACCAATAGAAATGTTGAATATGATTAGAACATCTACAAGACATTATTACAATGCAACACAACACCCAGAGCAATTGTTGGGTAGTAATAATAATAATAATAATAATAATACATGCTAATAATATGCCTAATAATAATACGAGTAATACATGATAATAAATGGCTAATAATAATACCATAATATATACCCTTCTGTATAATAATTCCGGTGTTGAAAATACCTGTGTCTGTGTTAGTCCGAGAGATGCAGCCAGCTCAGCGCGTTCTGGCAGGGCGAGGTATTGTGTTTGCTGGAAACGATGATTTAAAGCTTGAAGCTGCAAACTAGAATAAATCGTCCGAGGTTTGCGAATCTTCTTGCCTTTCCCGTTGAAACGAATTTCTCCGTTTTCAATCACTGTTGTTTTTTGCTGCTCTGCAACAAAAAAAGGGCAATGTTAGTCCACTACATAAGACCAAGAATATTACACAACAAATCGTAAAGAATTCCCCAAATCATGTTTTTTAATTTCGTAGATTATAATAGGTTCCAATTTAAATGGCTAAATAGGCCTATCTAATAATGAAAATATGATACATTTAGTTATATTAAATCCAGAGCACTAATACATATTCACATGTCACATTTGCTCAATCTGATTGTAATCATCCTTGAATCCTCTGTCATATTTAGGATATTGCTCATAATGACATGTCAATGAAATGCTAATTACAACTTCCAAAGCGAGTAGACCGCCTAATTCCAAGAATAATTCGTGAGGATTCCTCTTTTGTCATTATACCCCGTGCAAAGCATGGCCATAGAATGGGATCTGGGGGAGTGTTCTAAAGCAAGAGACACCATGAAATAAACATCGATGTAGAAAAATAAACGAGTCAACAGATAACATGTAATTCAGACATCATTTCAAAATTAATTCGAAACTCAATGATCTGCTGGACGTTTATTTGGCTTTATCTCGTTCTTGACCGATTTGATAACAAATAAATAGCATTCGCATTTTTATCGCTGTTCATGAAAACGACATACAGCATATTTCTTCTCATGAATGGAAAGCGTCTTACCTGTGCCGTCTAACCTTGCCTGGCCGCCAGTGGTGTTATTGTGGTAGGACGGCAGGTACGGGCTGTGGTGGGGGTGGCTCACGTAGGAGTACGGTAGCGACCTGTTGTAGGAATTGGAGCCGGAGTACGAAGAGTTATCGTGCTGATGGTGAGCTGGGTGCGAGCCGGAATGGAGACAGTGCAGCGGGTAGTGGCTGGCGGCCATCGACGGAGAGCTCTGTTGTGAGTGAGACTGCTGACCAAACTCCATGAAAGCAGACTTTGACGAGTCCTGAGCCTCCAGACCGTCAGCCATCGTAGTCATGGTCATCATCAAATTTTCTACCTTGAGAGCACTCACCCCTCTCTCTCAAGTCTAAATGGGTTCTCTCGCTGTGTTGTTGTCTCTCTCTCCTCAACGGACAGATAGTGTCCCATTAACACCTGAATTTCTCAGTTTGTTCGATTTTTTTCCTCCTCTGATTTTCTCACTAGGTATGGCGCAAAGTGGGTATAAGTTAAGGCAGAGATTTAAGGTGGATTCTGTTAAAATTGAGTCCTTGCTTCCAGACTTGATGCAGACACTACAAGTAAAATGGTTTGTCTCCAAAGGGCAGCGCCTTCCGATTGGTCATTCAACCCAACGTCATCAGTTGTGTGCTTCACGGAGACTTCAGCGCAAGTTAACCCACCTTACCAACTCCCACCGCAGCCACAACTAGGATAACCTAATTCCTACAGACAATAGTCAAACGCAAGAAGCTTGTATAATAATTATAGAAGCCCTTTGGAATAGTCATTTTGTTTAAGGATTAATTCTCAACCCCAAATTACGCACAGCCCACGGTTTGATTTAGCCTAACGAACGAATATAATTTTGAACACACCATATCATCACCCTGGAAATATACTGACACAATTTCCGTACTGTCGTAATGATCAGGTTATTGAAAGAAAATGACATGCAACAGATCAACAAGATGACAACAACAATGCAGTCCTATTGCAGATAGGAAGAGTGGATGTCGTGGTGAACCGATTGTATCCTTTATTCAGTAGGCCTGCACTCTTAGAAAAAAAAGGTTCTGGATAGAACCAAAACGGGTTCTATTGCTTGCTTCATATATGGCACCCCTAAATGTTCGATATAGAACCCCATGTGTTCTTCTTCACTGAACCAAAATGGGTTCCACATAGAACCCTTGGATTCTATATAGGGTTCTATATGGAACCAATTTCGGTTCTATATAGAACCTAAAGGGCTGCCATATATGAAGCAAGCATAGAACCTTTTTGGGTTCAATTCAGAAACTTTTTTTTCTAAGAGTGTATAATATACATGCAAATTATACAGTTTGCGGTTTGGCAAAAACTGTTGCGATATAAACTATCAATGCAAATGCAATAAAACGGTCTTTAAATTTACTTTCACATCGGCACATGATTTATTTTTTCATTATCGTCAACACGTTTTTTCCCAAAGTGTGGCATTCATTTATTTCAAAATGGTGATGAAAAAGCAATTATTGTCGCAATCATTTAAAACCAAAACCTCTTTGATTAAACACCACACATCATTCAAATTGGAGCTATAAAATGAAGCACAATTCGCCTGTAATGATTATGGACTGGGTTTATTTTGGGAAGGAGGAATAAAATTGTATATAGCATAAATTATCCCCTAATTATACGCCAGTGTCGCCTCAATTATCCTCTTATCAAAAATGGTTGTCTAAATGCAGCGTTTAGTTTCAATTTTCTCCATTTCTATAACAAGAACTTGGTACCTTGCTATTATTGCCAGGCTTGTTATTTACTTTGTGGCATTTAAAAAGTGCACAACCCAGCCGGATAATCATTTTCCAGCAGTGGACCAAGCGAGAAGCACAGAGATAGTTGGTAGATATGAAATATATGAAATGCCTTTTGATATTGGACTTTAAACCAAGGCCTTCATAAAAAAACGAGACGTTTTAGGATACCTCTATATGGACATCATATAGGTAAGAGACCCCAGAGAAAGACACGTCTTCTGCATGATAGATTTTACAATTTTTCGTATTTTTCTTGGTAACGGCTATATGGGGATTTATGTATTTGTTCAGATAAAGTAAATCAGGTAGGAATCAATGCAATTCTTAGTAACCTAAGTAAGGGAATTAGAACAGGCTTTACCTGAGATATAACAGCCTAGACGTCGCCATCCCTGAATGATCTAACCTACTGTATGTAGAATGCCTCATCCCGAGTTTCACGTCAACACGCAGGACAGAAACCAGATCCATACCTTATCTAATCGGATTTGAATGGCACAAGCCAAACATTCAGGGGCTTTTCCGTGCTGTTGCTTCCCTATCGCGATACTTTATTAGTTGAGACATTATAATTCATTACCTTTTGGAGAGACCGAAGCATCACCTACCTACCGTGACAGTTGTATGACCTCCGAAAGTGTTTTCTGTGAAATGTGGAAATGTAACGTATAGTGTCCCGCAGGCGTGATAGGAAGCTGTACACCAGTGGAGATTATTGAGGTGATGAAAATAATGAAATATCACTGGATTTTTGGTTTTAAATGGTCTGTGGACACAGTGTGATGCTGGACGTAGGATATAGTTTTTTTGGGGGAAACATAACATTTCAAATATGATGATGTGGTGCATTCATATTTCTAAGTAGTAAGCTATAAATGCAATGTTTACAATTGCTATAATCATCATTGTTTTCAGATTAAGTATATTTGCTTATATTGATGCTGAACAATTTCATAAAGTATACATACTTACATTCATACAGTACCAGTCAAAAGTTTGGACACACCTACTCATTCAAGATTTTTTCTTTAATTTTACTATTTTCTACTTTGTAGAATAATAGTGAAGACGCCATAACTATGAAATAGCACATATGGAATCATGCATTAACTAAAAAAGTGTTAAACAAATCCAAATATATTTTAGATTCTTCAAAGTAGCCACCCTTTGCCTTGATGGCAGCTTTGCACACTCTTGGCATTCTCTTAACCAGCTTCACCTGTAATGCTATTCCAACAGTCTTGAAGGATTTCCCACATATGCTGAGCACTTGATCGCTGCTTTTCCTTCACTCTGCGGTCCAACTCATACCAAACCATCTCAATTGGGTTGAGATTGGGTGATTGTGGAGGCCAGGTCAGCTGATGCATCATTCTCCTATTTGGTCACAGCCTGGAGGTATGTTGGGTCATTGTCCTGTTGAAAAACAAATGATAGTCCCCCTAAACGCAAATCAGATGGGATGGCATATCGCTGCAGAATGCTGTGGATGCCATGCTGGTTAAGTGTGCCTTGAATTCTAAATAAACCACAGAGTGTCACCAGCAAAGCTCCCCCACACCATCACACCTCCTCCTCCATGCTTCACGGTGGGAACCACACATATGCAGATCATCCGTTCACATACTCTGCGTCTCACAAAGACACGGCGGTTGGAACCAAAAATCTCAAATTTAGATTCATCAGACCAAAGGACAGATTTCCACCGGTCTAATGTCCATTGCTCGTGTTTCTTGGCCTAACCAAGTCTCTTCTTCTTATTAGTGTCCTTTAGTAGTGGTTTCTTTTCAGCAATTCAGCCTGATTCACACAGTCTCCTCTGAACAGTTGATGTTGAGATGTGTCTGTTACTTGAACTCTGTGAAGCATTTATTTGGGCTACAATCTGGCTGGTAACTCTAATGAACTTATCCTCTGCAGCAGAGGTAACTCTGGGTCTTCCTTTCCTGTGGCGGTCCTCGCGAAAGCCTGTTTCGTCATAGCGCTTGACGGTTTTTGCGACTGCACTTGAAGAAACTTTCAAAGTTCTTGAAATGTTCCGTATTGACCGACCTTCATGTCTTAAAGTAATGATGGACTGTCGTTTCTCTTTGCTTATTTGAGCTGTTCTTGCCATAATATGGACTTGGTTTTTCACCAAATAGGGCTATCTTCTGTATACCACCCCTACGTTGTCACAACCCAACGTATTGGCTCAAACACATTAAGAAGGAAAGAAATTCCACAAATAAACTTTTAACAAGGCACACCTGTTAATTGAAATGCATTCCAGGTGACTACCTCATGAAGCTGGTTGAGAGAATGCCAAGAGTGTGCAAAGCTGCCATCAAGGCAAAGGGTGGCTACTTCGAGGAATCTAAAATATAAAATATATTTTGATTTGTTTAACACTTTTTTGGTTACTACATGATTCCACATGTGTTATATCTGATGTCTTCACTATTATTCTGCAATGTAGAAAATAGTAAAATAAAGAAAAACCATTGAATGAGTAGGTGTGTCCAAACTTTTGACTGGTACTGTACATACATACACAGCTAGATCACCTGTGATACAAATCAGTATTCGACGTCCATCCACGTCTGAGGACCTCGGGCGATGACGTGGAAACCGGCCACTAGGGGCAACAGTGAGTGCTGTTACCTTCAAGTAGGGTTCGGTTTTGCCAGGGCCTTGTGGACGGGGATGGTGGATGGGCACAAGCATCTGCCTCTGATTCCAACATTTTGAGTTAATGCCTAAACTTAAAATTAAACACTTCGAAATTTGACATTTGGAACGAATTTGAAATGTGAAGTTTGAGAAACATGGATGAATTTCTAATTCTGACATGAGACTGTGAGAGCACACACATATGCATACGTACATAGCTACATACACACATACATGTACAAAATAGATAGGCCTATGTTGCTCTCTTTTCAATACCTAAATGGCTATAGCTATTTCTATTTTGGGGCCTAATTCAGGGGAGATTATGCCTCAAATTGACCAAATGTTTATATTATAATGATCAAATGGCAGCTATGAAAAACTATTTTAGCTTTGGCCTGAGTAGTAGGTGATTGACCTCCAGCTTGAAATCAATGGTTGTGATTATTTACAGAAGTGGTCTTTAATTCAAGCTGTCCTACAAACGGTAATAGATCACTCTCTAAAATCACTCAAACATCAAACCACTGGGAATAGGCATGGATTCCTAAACTGGAACTGCATGGGTTATGAGTTACTTGCACAAAAAGTCTGCCTTTTAGAGAAACATAATACACAATATGAATAGCCTATACAACACGTACAATAAATACTATAGCCTACTAATAATAATACTAATACTACAAATATGAATACTACTACTAAGACTAATAATAATAATAACAGTGGTTACTATCAAACATTATTACTGAGGTAAAGGCCTATTGCCTTATAAGTCTCTTCGAAAAGGAACTGTGTGTGTGTGTGTGTGTGTGTGTGTGTGTGTGTGTGTGTGTGTGTGTGTGTGTGTGTGTGTGTGTGTGTGTGAATGCGTGCATGTGTGTATGACAATGGCTGCCGGTCTTTATGCTAGCCTGTCTGTGTGTGGGCATCTGTGTGTGTCTGCGCGCGTGTGTGTGTCTGTGTCTGCATGTCTTTGTGTCACAAGTGTTTGTGACGATTTTCTCTTTGTTGAACATATCGACATATGTTTAATCGTAACTGAGCGTTAACATGTAGCCCGCAGAAAACACATTCATATCTCTGCAGAGATATGTACGCAATGTCACCTCCTTGATTGTAGAGCTCTGTTTTCATAAACGTCTGGGACGTGGGGACTTGCCAGTCTAGTCCAGCAGAAGCATTTAAAAGTCTCTCTCTTCTCCAGAACTCAAACCCATAGGCTCTTCACAGACTTACAGGCGTCGATGGATTTCCACCGCTACTTTGTGAGGGAAGTGGCGAGGGGAAAGCGAACGCAGATAGATACCACACGCAGCTGTCTTAAATGGGTCACCGAAACACAGCTGTCTAACAAGGGTCACCGACCGTAATATCCATCAGAAGGGGAGCAATGAGCATCCGCAGTCCCCCAATCATCACCAGACGGAGTTCCTTGTTTGCTCATAGCAGAGCTAGGCTAACCCTTCACCAAAACCTACGCACTTTTACGCACAACGACTCTGCGTAAAAGCTTGGAACGTAAATCCTCCATATAGACTATACAGTATTACGGTCACAATAACAAAACATTGCTGTTTATTTACATGTTGAAATGAATAGGCTACACCTGGGATGGGCAGCAGTCGGTGAAGGCCCTCGGATCAACCCCCCACCCCAAAAAACTAGAAATGTTCCTCTCCACCCATGGCGAAATGAATATAATTGCACGAAATGAACTCTAAAAATTTAAAATATGTAGGAAATTAATTATAAAATTGCTATATCTTCTCTCCGCCCCATGGAAAAATGTGTAGAATCGCCGCAAACTAGATTTAAAACAGCAAAAAAATGTCTACACTTAATGGCAAAATGTGTAGATTTGCACGAAATGAACTCTACAGCTTAAATATTTTGAGCAACTGCGGCCCCTCATGAGTTCAGATGTTTGTGTCCTCCAACCCCATCAAAGTTGTCCATCCCTGCGTTAGACTGATCTGACTCATTTCAAGTGAAGCCAAGGGATCTTTCTCAATCATCAGAATCACATAATACAAGGAAGACTCAACTCAAACATGATGATTTCTATAAGGCCATAACAGCAGGATCGGTAGGTGAAGGTATAGGCTACAACTAGGGACTGACTGGCAATTAGTGTGGTTGAAAAAAAAAACTCGTTTTGGCCTCAATTATAAAACATTAACAAGGAGCTGCACCATTACCCTCTATAGTCAAATTGATTTTATTCAACACAGTCCAAACTACTGCACTAAAAGGTGACTCACACACACGAACCACATTTTTTGATTAAGCTCGCCTGTTTCTTCTTCTCGCCATCTCTGGAAACACTCGATGTTTACTTTTTTAATGATTACTCCGTTGACTGAAACAGCCTGAAGCTAAGACCGATCTTTGGAAACGAACGAACAACTAAGAAACATCAATAAAGCAATTTTCTGATAATTTTCTCCAAATTGTGAATGACCGAAACACTCAGAATACATTGTTTTGTTGAGGTTATTCATGGTCAATATGAGAAAGTGGTCACTGCATGAACACCATTTGTTAGGTGCCAACCCAACACCTAACAAACAAGCATTTTTATCAAATTAATTTATCATGAGGTTGACTTTCTCACTGATGGTATATATCAAGTGAATGTCTATCTAATAGTAAAAACATAGCCTATACTGAGGATAAACATTTACTTATTGTGATGGTCATATTGGTTATGCAAATACAAACCCATCTCACAATATGGCCTAACGTTATTTGCATAGTGTTTTTTACAGGAGGAGCATAATGAGTCAGGCCTATCACTAATTTACAAATTGGACGATTTATTCCACCAAGATGTCTACGCAGCAATTAATCGTAATTAAGCTGCTGGCTGAGCCGAACACCTTTTATCTTCGACGGGGACAAATAAGAACACTGTGGCTTCCCTCTTGGTGCGTTTTCTCTCTCTCGACTTAATGCGCGGCATTATTAGGTCTGACAGCACACAGCTCGGGTTTGAAGGAGAGGATTTCCCCGAGAGATGACAGACAGGAAGGCCAGCAATCATGTATTTTTTTTTGTCAGAATGTACTGTTCGATGCCGTTTATCCCTGATGATAGAAAAGTGTTATGTTGCTAGGACGCTGCTGTCGAAATAGAGGGCAAGAGCAACATTTCCATTTTCCAGTTTGAAAGCCATTAAAATGAATTAGTAAAATGGGAGGAAGAAGTCCTCCTGGTAAACAAAGGGTACAAACAAAGATTCCTTTTCTTGCCGTGAGCAATTTTTTCATTTCGTAATTTTTTCGTTTGCAGCCACAGTGGTAAGGCCTTCGGTTTAACACTTGCAAATCACATATCCTTCTAATATACTTCAAAGGCAATAGTTAAATTATTTCCAAACCTCCTGAAATATAATTGGTGTTATATGTCTTTTATCCTCTATATCCATACTGTAAATATATATATATATTTTGCCATTGAAGAATAGTAAGCATGCATAGCCTAGTATGTGGAACTTAAAAATGTCAACAATAAATGCAAAATATGGACACAATCACGTATAGGCCTATAGACACTAACTTTTGAAATAGATACATAATAATATAACTCAGCTGAATGAATGAGGAACAACATCACATAACTGCAGCTTCTAGCTTTGGTCTGCATTGGCACAATTTGTCAGATGAAACATGTAGTGGAGTTGAATGATGGGTTAGCATGTCATCTCGCACATAGAGGCCACTGTTGTTTAGGCGTGCAGAGGCCGAATGACATATTTTGGGGGGGGAAATTCCCATGTGTGCGAAAATCCTAGAACTGTCAATGGTGCCCTAAAAGTCAAGGCTACATTCATATTTTAATGCCTCAATACAGTCTACATCCCAAAACAATATATGCATATTCACAATTTCACATATATTCACATAGAATTGCTATCGAATACATTATTTGCTATTAATATAGGCTAATTATTTTATGCATAACATTAACATCAGAATTATTACACTGTATTATGACATTATTACATATGATAGGGTGGTTAGCCCCCGCACGCAAACGCACACACACACACACACACACACACACACACACACACACACACACACACACACACACACACACACACACACACACACACACACACACACACACATTCACATATACACACGGGTGACAAAGCAGAAATCATGTGACAATAACAGGCCTATTTGCATGTAGGCTCCCCGTGTAAACGTTTTCCTGGTTTGAGTTTAGGCTAATATGGTGCTGCAACTGATCATATTTGAAGAACCCTTTAATCCACGCAGGCTACGATACTGCACCTTTGATCTTCAACTATAAAACAAAAAAATCTACATATTCATCTTGGAGATCCCGCGGCGGGGCCTTCCACTGAAGAGGAGTTATTGTGCATATTTGAGTCTGAACAGGCAGCAGTGGCGGTTCTAGACCATTTCAACCGGGGGGGCCAAGCTGGGGCCAGTTGTACTGTTAGAGGGGCCAGTTACATTAGACGTTATTGTTGTCATATCGTTTTCTTCACTGCATTGCAGGCATTAGCAGGCAAAAGACCATGTTCATAATCATTCAACAATTTATTTGCATTTTCTGTCTAATAACGGATGTAAAAAAGAACCGCTAGTGACAGGCAGGTGGCCAACAGGGTATTCTTATACAGTTGTCCGCAATGCCATCTCTACTCCATACTGCGATGTCAATTACAATCACTGGAGTGTATTCATAGTTAATACACTGTGCAGCATGGCTCACGGTGCGAGAGACAATACTTTTATGACAAATCACGGGAGGCTCAATGAGTTCATGAGCTGGTAATTCACGAGATAGATAGATCAGTGCACACTTTGGCGTTTGATAAAGTAAAGTCTGCTGTCCTCATCTCAGAAAATAGAAGTAATTACATTTTTAGTAAATACAAAACAAACGAATGGGTAACAAACGTTGGGAAGAGGGTTATGGAAGACTATGAAACATATTTATGCAATTTAGTTGATGGGGACTGGGATAGTGAACATAAATAAATCAACATTTCAGTTTTCACATTAGTGTGCTGTAGTTAAAAAAAAAAAAAACTAGGCCCAATTCACAGTTGCTGGGCAGGTAAAAAAACAACAACAAAAAACCTATAAAACCTTTAAATTCTCACTAGAAAGTTATCATAATGAGTTTTTCATCATAATGACTGAGTTGCTTGTGCATGCATGTCGGCTGGTGGGTAAAATCCTGTAGCCTGCACCACGCTGTTGTGGGTAAAGTAATCTACATCACGCTGTAACCACGAGAAGGGATATGTGAACAGATGTAATGTAAAAAACCTCAGACCTAATGATATATGTGGCATACAGTACGGAACATAAACATATTACACTATTCAGTAGAGAGGATAACGGCTAACAGACCGTTATGCAAAATTACTATGAGAATCGCATTTCTGTATATTTTCAGAAACAAAGGAGCCTAAAATGCGTTTCTAAAAAGTAAAATAAGGAATATTCCTGTGGTTAGGAAAGGCTTACATTTGAATAACATCGAAAATGAAAAATATTTCAACAAAATTGAGAGAAATTAAAATCCTTGATGCAACAGAACAGGAGTTGCACATAGCAGAAAACACAATTCACAATAAAATTTGAGCAAATTGACCTACATTTGCTTAAACAAGAGAACTTGCACTGACTAAAGTGGGAACCATTGAGGAAGTGGCACACACAATGCATTTATGCCTATAACAAAAGGAACATGTAATTTAAGAGCACAGAGTGACCTGAGGCGGAAAAAAGAAAAGAAAAAAATGTTCACACCTGGTCATGTGCACTGTGACTGACAGCCCAACTCATTCACTGGACTGCCATGGTTCTCATAAAAGCCACAATGCAGGAGTTGTCAGATTATATTTCCTAACTATTGTCTACACCGCCCCCCAAACACCTACCTGAAACTGCATTTTGAACAAGGGGTTTACTCATGGCCAATGTTTTGAAAGCTGAATTAAAGTTACCATGGCTTTGATTGCAAAATGCATTTATTGTCTTCACGCACATTCTAGGAGAAATAGTCTTATTTTTACATATCCCAATGTTTCAGTAAAATGCTAAATATACATTTTCCTAAAATACATAAGCCACAACAAAATGGATGGAGATGACAATACATTAATATACAGTCTATTCCTCTTTATAGAGGTGGGTTAACTGGACTAAACATGATCTGAAGAAAATATGTTCAATCGAGTTTAAGGCTTTATCGTTCATTAACTGAATGAACAATAGAGGCAAAATGCAATATGAAATAGTTTGGGGAATGGCCTCATCTCCGAGCTCGGAGCCAGATGCTGTTATGGCAGCTAGTCCTATGAGGGGCAGCTGGAATCGAATCCCCCCGCGCTGGGAGAAAGGAGTTCCAGTGATGGGTCTTAGCTGGTGATGGTGGTGGGGAGGTGGAGGGTTGTTTTCCTGTAATGCAGCAAGTAAGAAAACATGGGTACATTTGACATATAAATACATTCCAAGATTTATGCCCATTGGTTGAGAGAGAGAAAGGTGATATTTGCAAAAGTGTGACCATTGGTTAAACAGCAAGTGTGAGGAATGTGCATTATTGTGCCTTGCTTATAGGGTATATAAGGTAATATAGGTGAATGACATTCTGCACGTGGCTAATATTAAAAGAGGAAGAGAGACTTGATGCTATGCAGATGATAAAGTTTGTAAACACTTATGCCTGTAGAATAGGAAACTATGTTCATTATATTATGCCTTACTGTATGAAGTTAAAGCGAGCTAGCCATTCTGACCAGCCTTACTGTATGAAGTTAAGGCGAGCTAGCCATTCAGACCAGCCTTACTGTATGAAGTTAAAGCGAGCTAGCCATTCAGACCAGCCTTACTGTATGAAGTTAAAGCGAGCTAGCCATTCAGACCAGCCTTATTGTATGAAGTTAAAGCGAGCTAGCCATTCAGACCAGCCTTACTGTATGAAGTTAAAGCGAGCTAGCCATTCTGACCAGCCTTACTGTATGAAGTTAAAGCGAGCTAGCCATTCTGACCAGTCTTACTGTATGAAGTTAAAGCGAGCTAGCCATTCTGACCAGCCTTACTGTATGAAGTTAAGGCGAGCTAGCCATTCCAACCAGCCTTACTGTATGAAGTTAAAGCGAGCTAGCCATTCTGACCAGCCTTACTGTATGAAGTTAAAGCGAGCTAGCCATTCTGACCAGCCTTACTGTATGAAGTTAAAGCGAGCTAGCCATTCCGACCAGCCTTACTGTATGAAGTTAAAGCGAGCTAGCCATTCTGACCAGCCTTACTGTATGAAGTTAAAGCGAGCTAGCCATTCCGACCAGCCTTACTGTATGAAGTTAAAGCGAGCTAGCCATTCTGACCAGCCTTACTGTATGAAGTTAAAGCGAGCTAGCCATTCAGACCAGCCTTACTGTATGAAGTTAAAGCGAGCTAGCCATTCTGACCAGCCTTACTGTATGAAGTTAAAGCGAGCTAGCCATTCCGACCAGCCTTACTGTATGAAGTTAAAGCGAGCTAGCCATTCTGACCAGCCTTACTGTATGAAGTTAAAGCGAGCTAGCCATTCTGACCAGCCTTACTGTATGAAGTTAAAGCGAGCTAGCCATTCAGACCAGCCTTACTGTATGAAGTTAAAGCGAGCTAGCCATTCTGACCAGCCTTACTGTATGAAGTTAAAGCGAGCTAGCCATTCCGACCAGCCTTACTGTATGAAGTTAAAGCGAGCTAGCCATTCCAACCAGCCTTACTGTATGAAGTTAAAGCGAGCTAGCCATTCCGACCAGCCTTACTGTATGAAGTTAAAGCGAGCTAGCCATTCCAACCTGCCTTACTACTGATTGAACCATTATAAACTACATTTGACTTTCGGAGCTCTGGATCACAGAGCAAGGAGAGCATTAGTTTTATGGTCACTCTGGAAGATAATTTGTATTGCTAGCCATATAATTTAGTTATTAATGCATTGCCTTAGTACCCAAACTCTTATTTCCATTAGTTCCAACTGCCATTTTCAAGTTGAGGGTTTTAGACTTTTAGACTTCTGGCCATTTGACCCAACTAGCCAATCATTGTGATCAGTGTGTTTTGAAATGCAACAAACCTCACCAAAGGGCTCATTCAAAAATACTCAAAAGAGACTGAATGGGTGCTTAACTAAGGACCAAAGACCTGAAATCATGACTACAATTACCCAAAAGTCAATGATGCAACAACCAAAAATGACTCATTCACCTCCCTCATATCAAATATTTCAATACTACATACATGTAGCTATGGCACCATTGGTCTCCGTTGGGTTGAAACATGAGTGGTTGCATTGGATCAGCCTGCAAACTAGATACTATCTTGATGCATTCAACAAATTGGTGACCATCTGTCCTTGTATTCAGAGTGGGGTACACTGTATTATATAACCTGTAAAGCTAATACCTGTCCAGATAGATGCAAAAGAAAGCCAGCCAACTTCTGATATGGAGTAGGAGTAAGCTATGTCTAACCACATTTATTAGGGCTGGTTGTTTTTCCTGTCACGTGAGTACTGTCATCATGATGGCAATCACGTCCAATTGCAGCTTCAATCATGAAATCTTTAGAAGTCAGAGTGTTTTCACATTTTCTTAAATTAATTGACCGTTTTACAAAATAAATATTGAGCACAACTCCACTTGAATTTGAACAAGAACAATGAGGGGTGAAATCGTTACAGGAAATGCAGTGATTGAAATGGAACAAAGACATTTTGTTGTTTCAATATCATGACATAAGAAGATAAATGGCAAATACTTCAATCAAATTGTATGATTAACCGTTTGTATTGCATTTCCCTCTCCTCATTGTTGTTTCACCATCTCTCCACTCTCTCTTCTCTCCGTTTCAACCCCGGAATGTTTTTAATTAGTTCTACCCCACTACCACCACCACTACCTGTCACCCTCCCTGACCCTATATTTCTCTTTCTCTTCATCACCCAATCCTCCTATCCCTCTTTTCTCCCATCTCCATCCTATTTCTCTTCCAACCACCCCCTCATCCCCCTCTCCATCTACTCCTCCTCACCTTGCCCCCTCTTTCTCTCTCCCACTCTCACCCAGACCTCCTCGCCCCCCACTCCCTCTCTCTCTCGCTCTCTCACTCCATCCCCCACCCTCCCCCACCCCCTCTCTCTCTTGTTGGTTTCCACAGCTGCAGAGAGTGAGGGGAGAGATGACCGACCAGAGAATTGGCCCTTCGGAGAGCGGCGGGCCATCCTGGTGCTATTAGGCTCGTGGCTAATAATAGGCGTTTCAATCCGGGAGGAGATCAATCAGGGGGAATCATGGGGAATGTTCGGAGCAGCACTTTTACACATCAGCCCAGATGGATGAAATTACACTTGTCTGTTTTTAGTTGCATTACTCCCAAATTGGTTGTCTACTTTTTTTCTCTCACTTATTCTCTCTCTGCCTCTCCGTCCTTCCTCTCTCTCTTTCTTTCTCCAATCATTCATGTGTCACTGGGCTACTAAAAGGATTCAGGCGCAAAATTCACTGTCATTTTTGTCTTGTCCTTTGCTTAGCCGCACTCTCTTTCTCGATTCTCTGTCACTTGCATATGGACTTAGCTGACATCACTTAAGGTCTCGTCTTATATGTTGTTTTACTTCCAGTGATTGGACTGGGTTATGTGCAATGTTATTCTTTGTAAAAATGAACATATTAGTAAAAAATAAAATGATTTGCACAGTGAAAGGATAAGTATTGAATACCTGAGTAATGAGTAATAAATACCCTTATTTCAGTGCACATTTGAATGCAATATTGTGTCTATTCTACTACCACATATACTTTCAATCTATTTGTGTAGGCCTGTGTAGAATGAAGACAAACTATTTTCTGACATGCTTTTTCTTTCAATAATATCACAGCTCCTGAAATGCATTGAATGTAATATTTAATATTTCAATCTAATTGTATTAAATCTAAATAAATAGTTCAGAAAAGAATGTGATACTCAGTTCTCTTTACTAAGACTGGGCATGTTGGGGCCGTGTGTTCTGTGGTTCTATATGTGAACAAAGACAACAATGGTCCAATGGAAGCAGACTCTGAGGACTCTTGACTGGAACAAAGGACAACTCCAAAGGTACTATACATTATGCATACCAATGGTAGAGACATAACAATGAAGATAGACCAATATCAGGTACACACAAAGATGGAGATATACTGTATATTACTTCCTCTATCCCTGTAGAGGGAGAACAACTCTCTTGATATTCATGAGAGTGGAAGTATGCGTGCTATGCCATGTGTCATTTCCAACCTCCCTATACTCCGACCTTTACAGAATGTTCAGTGGCAGCTCGGGGCAGTCAGAGAGGTGAAGTACGGAGGGCTCATTTGAAGGCAGTGCATAACAGCTATTTGTGTCACTGATTTCCACCTTTGAACGTTTGACAGCCTGAAATGTTTAGTGTTTACAATAGCTCCCTAGCAACTTGTCTTGAAGTTGACAATTTCCCTGCTGATGTGTCTCTCTCCTTGTCAGCGTTTTGATACTGATAACTTAAAGAAACTGAGCCGTTGCTTACTGTATGTAAGGGGAAACGATAACTATAGCCTACCATCGTCACACCAGCATGACAATCCCAGTGAGAAGGCACTCCGTAAAGGAACTACTCTAAATAGGCTTGCAGGGGGGACGTTTTCCACCATTAGAAAATCAGTAGCGGCCTTCTGTGTCGGGTCTCAATGCCTACAGAGAGAACCCCTGATTTGGAGATGTTCCTCTGTATCTGATTGCACAACACAGAGACAGAGATTTCTGCATCACTGAGAACACTGTCCACAGAAAGAGTCCTTTGACTGAAAGCTGCGGTGACCAGGGGGAGGAAATCATCGCCCTCTCAGAGAGTGTCTCCTTAGCGACGGGGAGAGAATTAACATTGACATCCTGACTTCCAAGCAAAACTAAGCTTCTGCTAGTTGATATTTCCTTGGTGAGCATAAGTGATGTTCAAAAAGCCGACATAAAAGGCACACATGTCTTCCATTTATATTGAAATTAGTTTTATCTCTGTTGTGTGCTGGAGTGAATACAGAGAGTCTTAATGTATGTATTTTGCTCATTTTACTGTGTCTCACATTTCCCCGGCTCTCCTCTGTGACTCCGTGTTTGCCTCCCACTGCGTTAAACACGACGTCGATATGATAGTGAATGCATTTCAGAGAGCTCAAAACACCACCGCTGGTGAGACAACACTCCTTATCTCACAGACCACACGCACACACGCGTGCGCACACACACACGCACGCACTCGCACACACGCACGCACTCACACACGACAGCAGCATTTCCCAGGGCCTCTGAGGCATCCTGGTCTCCTACTGTTGCAGGGGCTTATTCTGTCATCACCAGGCAGGAAATAGGGCGGGCGGCCGTCTGCCTGGGGAGAGCTTTGGCAACGCAGACCAGAAGCTAGCTGTTTTGGTTAATAAAAATGAAGCACAAATTGTGTGTTGCTTGTAGGCCCTATGCAAAGGAAGAACAGCGAGGTGCTTCCTCCCATTAAGATCTAGGCAGCCAGGCAGGGAGAATAGTGTGGAAGGCAGCTAAAGTAACCGTGGATACATTAAAAAGTAATGAGGGAACATGGAGAAGAGGGTCAGAGGTCATCGCTTGGCTCCAGAGGCCTGGCGGTGGAAAGCTTTCAACAGCGTTACGCGATGGGCTTGTCCTCCTCATTTGAAGAGTGAGGGAGAGGTGGAGGTCAACAATGTTACACATAGCAACAGTTGCTAAGACTAGCTATGGGAGAGGCTTATTCAGTTTTTCTAATATGCACAGTTAGTGCTATATCTACCTGAGGTAGTATGAATAGGTGGATAGAACTAAAAGGGCTGTTTTGTATATCAATGATCATCACATTCGTGACAATATCACATAATTTGCTAATTATCATAATATGCCCCAAACTTCAAGACTATGGAGATACTGTTGTTGACTAAGGGTTTGATAATCTGAATCTTAATATGGATAATGTTTTAGCGTATCATGCATGGTAATGAAATTATTCAAACAAAGTGAAACTGATATTTTGAATTTGAGGCATAGGCTTTATGTAAAATAGATCCTGCCAAACATGTAATAATGCTGCACCCCAAAAAAATCTTACATAAAAATCAAAATCCATACTACCTTTCACTTTCATGGCCTTGGCCCTATACATTCAGACAATCCTATCCACAATCCATCACACAGCGCATAATTGATCTAATTGAGACCCAATCAAACACAAGCATCATTCAGCAGCACGTGGAGAATCGACAGAGACACACCTAACATCAGTGAGAAGCCAACCCTCCAGTGGCTGATGCCTCCTCCAGCCATCACATGTCATGATGCACTGCTCCAGAAGATGAGGATGAACGTTCTAGAACCACTCAGTCCCTCCTCAGAACCCTCCCTCTGGCATTCAGCTATTGATGAGGCTCTATGGAGTCACCTAATGGAATGCCATGGCAACAACACCTGGTAAGAGTTCATCCAACCAACCCCTTCTCTTCTCCTCCTCCACCCCCCTACTACCCCTCGCCTCCCCCACAGAGATAGCTGAAAACGCTGGAACATATTTCCCTGAGACAGAAAGCTTTCCCTGTGAACAAATAATGTGTACGAGTCAGTCTAAATAAAGTGAGGTTTATGAGTTGCGGTCAGAAACGTTTTCTCTCTCTCTATTTCTGTCTTTCTCTCTCTTTTTTATGTTCTGCACAAAAACGGCAGCCAACATTTCTTTCCGCCATAGGGTTGGTTAGTTATTATACAAAGCCATTTCCCCCCCACATTGAATAGTCAATAAAGGGCGGCCGGTAGACCAGTAATCTGCAGCTCTCTGGAGAATGGAACAAGCGCCACCCAGGCCAAAACAAACCTGATGTGTCCCTTTGCCATTTTTCAACCTCGTCTTCTCAATAATATATTTATTAGCCTTCTGTGCTGAATAAATCTACTGAAGCGTGGCCTGCTGCACTTGTGGTATTAATTAATCAACAAAAGACCCAGAGGAGGGGGAGGGTTCACCCGCATCCTATCAGAATCAGATGCTTCATAAACCTTCAGACTGAATCTTTGTTTGATGTAGATTTGACCATCAATCAAATCCATTGATGAAGTACTGGAGTTGGGAGTGTTTTGTTTTGGAAGCCGACCATAATACTTCTTCTGGAGTTGGGAGTGTTTCGTTTTGGAAGCCGACCATAATACTTCTTCTGGAGTTGGGAGTGTTTCGTTTTGGAAGCCGACCATAATACTTCTTCTGGAGTTGGGAGTGTTTCGTTTTGGAAGCCGACCATAATACTTCTTCTGGAGTTGGGAGTGTTTCGTTTTGGAAGCCGACCATAATACTTCTTCTGGAGTTGGGAGTGTTTCGTTTTGGAAGCCGACCATAATGCTTCTTCTGGAGTTGCTGCCAGACAAGAACAGTGTTAATAGTTGTAAGACACAGTAGCTGAGTACATACTGTACTGTTCTGATAACAGCTTGGATTAAAACTAGCACTTGAGAACTGGATCAACTGGTGACAGCTAGCCTCCTGAGGACCCAATCAGCAACATCTCAGGGACCAGAGGTAGTCAAAGGACCAGAGGTAGTCCAAGTACCAGAGGTGAGTCCAAGGACCAGGGGTAGTCCAAGGACCAGAGGTAGTCCAAGGACCAGAAGTAGTCCAAGGGACCAGAGGTTAGTCCAAGGACCAGTGGTAGTCTAAGGACCAACGGTAGTCCAAGGACCATGGGTAGTCCAAGGACCAGGGGTAGTCCAAGGACCAGAGGTAGTCCAAGTACCAGGGGTAGTCCAAGGACCAGAGGTTAGTCCAAGTACCAGAGGTAGTCCAAGTACCAGGGGTAGTCCAAGGACCAGGGGTAGTCCAAGGACCAGGGGTAGTCCAAGGGACCAGGGGTAATCAAAAGACCAGGGGTAGTCCAAGGACCAGAGGTAGTCCAAGGACCAGGGGTAGTCCAAGGACCAGGGGTTGAGGGGCACTGACTACTGATTATGATGATTCCGGCTGCCTTATGTCCTATATTTCTCCTCAGTCCATCTTCTTATCGCTCTCTTTTTGTCTCTCTCTCATCTCTCTTTCTCTCTGGATAACCTTATTGTCCCCTTCTGTCTTGGCTCCAGGCAGGTGAGTGAGGAGTGGGATTAAGTTGCTCCTAGACCCTGATCTTGGATCAGTTTTGTATTTCCCCCAATCCTAACCGTTACCATTTGTGGAGGAAATGCAAAACTGACCCAAGATCAGGATCTAGGAGCAACTTCATCTCACTCCACACTCACCTGACTGGAGCCCAGACAGAAGGGGATAATAAGGTCACCGGTTAGGATTGGGGGAGGGGAAGCTGATCCTAGATCTGTACCTAGAGGAAACTTTACCTCAGAGCGGTGAGCGCTGCTATGGGAGGAGCCGCTTGGGTAGTGGTCTAGCCTGGACTGAAAACGTGTGTAAAGAAAGAGACAGTAGCCAGCCAAAAGAATGTTGAACAGTTGTTTCCAGGCCTGGAGCGGCTAAGTGGATTAATAGAGTGCTAAGTGCTGTGAGAGAAAGCTCTGTGTTAATGCACCAGTATCAGTTTCACCTGGATTTAATGCAAGAGACATTTGAAATATCTAAACTTAATTTAATGCACACCCATTCACCCATGGTAGCCAATAGAGTGTAGAAATCTGACCAATGAGAATGAATCTGGGTCTGGGAATTTCCTGGCCACTTGACCTGACTAAGAAAAACTCCAGTTAAAGGCTATAAGTAAAGCCAAGAGTCTTTCTTGGTCTGATCACATGGTCAGGAGAAACATCAGACCATGAGAGTGACATACAGTATCTTGATGCAACTTCCAAAAACAAGTCCAAGAAACAGAGAGAAAACCATGAAGCCTTGTGTTAACCAAGGGAAGCACAACAGGCACGACGGCCTTAGTTGGTAGCAGACAATTTTCTAAGTCCCCTGCTGATTTGGTCTGTTCATAAATACAGCAGCTATCAAGAACTGGTTTAGCACCCTGTGATTAGTGGGCAGGTCCATGTTATGGTTTGGTCAAGCCCTTCTCCATGTCTCAGGATCTGGCATCAACGACAACACTCTTTTTGACACTCAAAACAAATAGAAGGAGGGCAAGGCTGCAAGGCTACCATTTCTGCTGCGCAGAGAACTTTCAAGCTACCGGCTCTTGCTAATTCAACTTAAACGGGAAGGGTCTGAGGCTTTAGGGGCGAAGTGTCATGAATCATATTTTAGACTCTGTGTAAGGAATTCTGTTTTTATGGATTTCTGTTAGGATTATTGACCAACACAGACGGAGCCCTTTAAGAATAATACTTTTTTTAATCGCTCAAATGTCTCCAGTGAAGTATGCAGCAGCCAGCAGCAAATGATTTATTGTAAATGAAGAGAGCTTTAGGACGTATAGCCGTGTGGAGATTTAAATTCAGCTGGGGCTGCATTATACTGTGGCTCATAAAAAGCTAAGAAAAGCCATACATTTAATAACGTAATAGAGCTTTTTCTAATTTGTATATACCGTAGGTAATCATGCTGCTTTTACCATGATGACATTTATGCATTTACACTCATTAACACCGTGTGGAAAATATGTGCTTTATGTGCTTTGAAGGCCACGGCACTGTGCTGATGACAACAACGTTACTAATATTAAACCATTATGTCATAGTATCTTAAACGTGAAACTCAAGTAGAAGAGGCTATTTGAATGGAATGGATGCACAGTAACTTGGACACAAGTGCCATTGTTTGTCTAAAGACCACACTCTTAGAAAAAAATGGTTCCAAATGGGTTATTCATCTTTCCCCGTAGGAGAACCCTTTCTAGTTTCAGGTGGAAACCTTTTTGGTTCCAGGTAGAACCCCTTTGGGTTCCATGTAGAACCCCCTGTTGAAAGGGCTCTACATGGAACCCAAAAGGTTTCTACCTGCAACCAAAAGGGTTCTACCTAACTGGAACGAAAAATGGTTCTTCAAAGGGTTCTCCTATGGGGACAGCCAAGGACCCCTTTAGGTTCTAGATAGCACCTTTTTTTCTAATAGTGTCCATGACCCTTCTTGGTATATTGGCATCCAATATAGTGATAATGTGTAGGCTTATATAGCAATGAAAGACATTTACAGCTTAAGTATTTAGTTAATTCATGAATTTACTATTGAGTTAATTCATGACTTTAGTATTGAGTTAATTCATGACTTAATATTGAGTTAATTCATGACTTTAGTATTGAGTTAATTCATGACTTTATGATTGAGTTAATTCATGACTTTACTATTGAGTTAATTCATGACTTTAGTATTGAGTTAATTCATGACTTAATATTGAGTTAATTCATGACTTTAGTATTGAGTTAATTCATGACTTTATGATTGAGTTAATTCATGACTTTAGTATTGAGTTAATTCATGACTTAATATTGAGTTAATTCATGACTTTAGTATTGAGTTAATGCATGACTTAATATTGAGTTAATTCATGACTTTAGTATTGAGTTAATTCATGACTTTAGTATTGAGTTAATTAATGACTTTAGTATTGAGTTAATGCATGACTTAATATTGAGTTAATTCATGACTTTAGTATTGAGTTAATTCATGACTTTAGTATTGAGTTAATTAATGACTTTAGTATTGAGTTAATGCATGACTTAATATTGAGTTAATTCATGACTTTAGTATTGAGTTAATTCATGACTTTAGTATTGAGTTAATTCATGACTTTAGTATTGAGTTAATTCATGACTTTAGTATTGAGTTAATTCATGACTTAATATTGAGTTAATTCATGACTTTAGTATTGAGTTAATTCATGACTTTAGTATTGAGTTAATTAATGACTTTAGTATTGAGTTAATGCATGACTTAATATTGAGTTAATTCATGACTTTAGTATTGAGTTAATTCATGACTTTAGTATTGAGTTAATTAATGACTTTAGTATTGAGTTAATGCATGACTTAATATTGAGTTAATTCATGACTTTAGTATTGAGTTAATTAATGACTTTAGTATTGAGTTAATTAATGACTTTAGTATTGAGTTAATTCATGACTTAATATTGAGTTAATTAATGACTTTAGTATTGAGTTAATTAATGACTTTAGTATTGAGTTAATTAATGACTTTAGTATTGAGTTAATTAATGACTTTAGTATTGAGTTAATTCATGACTTAATATTGAGTTAATTCATGACTTAATATTGAGTTAATTCATGACTTAATATTGAGTTAATTCATGACTTAATATTGAGTTAATTCATGACTTTAATATTGAGTTAATTCATGACTTAATATTGAGTTAATGCATGACTTAATATTGAGTTAATTCATGACTTTAGTATTGAGTTAATTAATGACTTTAGTATTGAGTTAATTCATGACTTTGAGTCTCTCTGTGACAAATTGTACATAATGTGTGAAAAGTTGTTTATTTAAGTGGTCTTATATAAATACCAGTAGCAGCTTTTCTATGTCTAGGTTTATGGAGGCTTTAGAGTGTCTGGATAATATCTGGGAATTGTGGCACTCACTCAACGGCCACTCACACAGGAGCAAAATCCTACACACTCATGTATTCATATAACACAGCTCATTGTGACATTTCCAGAAAAAAACATTTCCACCCTCTATGTAGTATGACATTTGCTTATAAATGATTTGTGTAGCATCTATGAAGGTCTTTTGAAGGGTTTATTAAGGCTTCATAAAGACTAAGTTGTTGTTGGTTTATAGTGGGACCAATACATAAAGTCTTAAAAGGGCGTGAAGACTAGATGTAAAATCAATTGCCATATTCTGACAGGTAAGCATTAGTAACACATCAATAAATCACTATACACTGTATATTCTAATGCATCCCCTTTTATGTTGGTCTTCTTCATGTCTGGAAGACGTTAGACTTAGGAGGAGGAATATTCAGTTGTCAAGGATGCTTCTGTTTTGGAGATGTGTTCAGAAAACTCAAGTCAAGGACTTGTTTTCCCTTTATATTGTGCAAATACATAGTCATGAGCAGGATGAGTGCAGCCCTAAATCTAATCAGGTTTATAGGTTATGCTGTAAGAATACAGGTTTGAAATATAAATAACGTTTACAGTGTGAACCGGAAAGACACTCAAATGCATTCCAATTCAAGCCTAGTCTCTCCCTTCACAGGGATAATATTATGTTTTACCTATCTCTGAAACCTGGGTACCTTTTTGATTAAACACGGCCTATTGCATATGAAATGTTGTGTATGTGAGTGGTGTAGAAATTGTGTATGTGTTGCAGGGCTCCACTTGTGTGTGTGTGTGTGTGTGTGTGTGTGTGTGTGTGTGTGTGTGTGTGTGTGTGTGTGTGTGTGTGTCTGTGTGTGTGTGAGAGAGAGAGCGAGAGAGAGAGAAAGCATGCCTGTGTGCATCATGCATGTATGTGTGAGTATGTGTGTGTGTGTGTGTGTGTGTGTGTTTGCGTGCACACATGCGCATATGTGTGGTTTCTAAGAGCGATGTAGTGGGACTTCTGCCACGGGGTCTGCAGCAGCCAGGAGTAAAGAACGACCATGTAGTCACTCTGAAGGAGCCAGAACCGTTAATGAGCATTAAAAACCTCTTAACTATAATCATCTGGACCAAACTCCCAGAGGTAATGCTTATCACGTGCCCTCGACTGGCACCACCTTCACCCTAGCCACAGCCCAGCCAGCCACAATCTCACCCAGGCCAGGGAGGAGGAGAAACGGGAATAGGGCCTTGGTGAAATACTTACAACATGCATCCTTCCTTCCTCTTTTCCCTTGAATGAATTACTGATCCAATACGGTTGGATAGGTGGAAGCCAGCGATTCTCTACATATGGGGATTTTATTACATGCAAGAGGAAGGAATGATTAATATTCAAACATGTGGAGAGGGAAGGGGAGGACTGTGAGAGGAAGTTAGGATGGAAGACAAAGGAGAGAATAGACAAAGACAAAAGAGGCAGATGTAACGTGAGGAAGAGCACAAAGAAAAAAGAGGAAGGGACTACCTGTGAAAATGAGCTGCAGAGAGACATATAGTACGGTGTAATACGACACAATTCAAAATGCTTACACCCTTGACCCATACGTAGGGACAAATGGCTGAAGGGGAGAGCTGATCTTAGTCACAATGACAGGTACCTCATGCACACGCTCAGTCACTCACACCAACCTGAGATTGGGATTTATTAGCTTCCAGCAGAAAATTAAACAATCCTTTGCTTACATAACCACCAAGAGAACAGCCTTCATAAATTATCATGCATTAGCAGACGCTTCTGGTGTATACAAACTCACTCCATGTGCTCGTCCCAAAAAGCACCCTATTCCCTATGTAATGCACTACTATTGACCAAGGTCTATAGGACTCTGCTCAAATGTAGTGCACTATATAGAGAATAGTGTGCAATTTGGGTTGCAACCCATCCCCTTCCTATTAGAGGAGGCGTGGGTACCAGGGGACAAACACTACTCTGTCCACTTGATTACAACAAATAAATACCTCGCTAGGCACAAGATGGGAGAAGGAGAAACCCTTTAGTCCCAATTTATTCATACAGTAAATGTATGAATCAGAGCAAACCAAGGACATCTTTGTGAGTGAGGGATTTCTCTGCAGGAGCACCAACAGCAACAGCAGTAGTTACACTACTATATTTTCTGACGTGCTTGTTCAAACTTTGTTTTACAGGCCTGACATGCACTCATGACAAGCAGCTAAAGTGCTACCTAATAAATATCTCCCCCTTTTTTATGCCTGCTTTGAGGTAGCATTAATTATCCAGCCTCACGCACTCCCCAATGACATATGTCCTGAAGAGAGCCAAACATAACACTGACATGAAAGAAGACGGAGAGGGGAAAAAATTGTACAGTGGGCCACGGCTTTTTCTCAGATATTCAATTCAAGTGAGCTGTATTTACATGAAGAGAGCAGCACCATGCATACCTGGGT